>NW_027332844.1:0-72986 GCF_002575655.3 Aegilops tauschii subsp. strangulata
GTGCATTGTGAAGGAACTTGAACTCCTTAAATGTGTTCTACCCGACAAATTCGTGGCTGGGTGCATGATTGCAAAGTTGCCTCCTTCATGGAGGAATTTCGCCACAACTCTGAAGCATAAGAGACAGGAGATATCAGTTGAAAATCTGATTGCATCTCTTGATGTTGAAGAAAAAGCTCGGGCTAAAGATACCACTGAAAAAGGAGGTGAGGTTCAGCCTACTGCTAACATGGTGCAGAGGTACCCACAGAACAAGAACAAAGGGAAGAACAAACCTGTTTTCAACAAGCCTACCAAGACTACTACTTTCAAGAAGAAGAGTTCAACAAGGCTGAGCTAGAGTGCTACGCCTGTGGGAAGCCTGGACACTTTTCCAAGGAATGCCCTGAACGTGCAGACCGCAGAGGGAAAACAAGCTCCAAGACTGTCAACATGGTGACCGCTAGCAATACTGATGGGTATGGTAATTTACCTATTGTGCTTTCAGTATTTCAATCATCTTCGTGGTGGATTGATTCGGGTGCTAACGTTCATGTGTGTGCTGACATCTCCCTGTTTACTTCTTATCAGGTCGCAAGGGATTCTTCCGTCCTAATGGGGAATGGGTCACATGCTTCTGTTCGTGGCATTGGCACGGTGGATCTGAAGTTTACTTCGGGAAAGATCGTGCAACTAAGGAACGTGCAGCATGTCCCTACTATGAACAAGAATCTAGTTAGCGGCTCCCTTCTATGTCGAGATGGATTTAAGGTAGTTTTAGAGTCCAATAAAGTAATCGTGTCAAGATTTGGACAATTTATACGGAAACTCGTCTGATACAAAGGGATTTCATTTTTTTAAACTTATTTGAACTCCTGACTTTGTGTGTGTTCAAAATGCACCATTCGAAGCCACATCATCATTTTTCAATCCGTTCTGACTTCATTTCTTATTTTTCACGCATTTACTAATTATTTTGAGCAATAAGACCCTAAAATTGAAAAGCATTTCAAATGAACTCTGAAAAGGTTGAAAGTTGGCATGCTATCATCATTTCATCCACATAGCATGTGCAAGAAAGTTGAGAGGGTTACGGCAAAAACTGGATGCACTTCGTGTACAAAACGGACAATCTCTTTCAAAGTATCAGGATTTCATACGGAAACTCGTCTGTTACAAAGGGATTTCAGTTTTTTAAACTTATTTGAACTCCTGACTTTTTGTGTGTTCAAAATGCACCATTGAAAGCCACGTCATCATTTTCAATCCTTTCTGACTTCATTTGTTATTTTTCATGCATTTACTAATTATTTTGAGCTATAAGACCCTAAAATTGAAAAGCATTTCAAATGAACTCTGAAAAGGTTGAAAGTTGGCATGGTATCATCATTTCATCCACATAGCATGTACAAGAAAGTTGAGAGGGTTACGACAAAAACTGGATGCACTTCGTGTACAAAACGGACAATCTCTTTCAAAGTATCAGGATTTCATACGGAAACTCGTCTGTTACAAAGGGATTTCATTTTTTTAAACTTATTTGAACTCCTGACTTTTTGTGTGTTCAAAATGCACCATTCGAAGCCACATCATCATTTTTCAATCCTTTCTGACTTCATTTGTTATTTTTCATGCATTTACTAATTATTTTGAGCAATAAGACCCTAAAATTGAAAAGCATTTCAAATGAACTCTGAAAAGGTTGAAAGTTGGCATGGTATCATCATTTCATCCACATAGCATGTGCAAGAAAGTTGAGAGGGTTACGGCAAGAACTGGATGCACTTCGTGTACAAAACGGACAATCTCTTTCAAAGTATCAGGATTTCATACGGAAACTCGTCTGTTACAAGTGATTTCATTTTTTAAAACTTATTTGAACTCCTGACTTTTTGTGTGTTCAAAATGCACCATTCAAAGCCACATCATCATTTTTCAATCCTTTCTGACTTCATTTGTTATTTTTCATGCATTTACTAATTATTTTCAGCTATAAGACCCTAAAATTGAAAAGCAATTCAAATGAACTCTGAAAAGGTTGAAAGTTGGCATGGTATAATCATTTCATCCACATAGCATGTGCAAGAAAGTTGAGAGGGTTACGGCAAAAACTGGATGCAGTTCGTGTACAAAACGGACAATCTCTTTGAAAGTATCAAGATTTCATACGGAAACTCGTCTGTTACAAAGGGATTTCATTTTTTAAAACTTATTTGAACTCCTGACTTTTTGTGTGTTCAAAATGCACCATTCAAAGCCACATCATCATTTTTCAATCCTTTCTGACTTCATTTGTTATTTTTCATGCATTTACTAATTATTTTGAGCAATAAGACCCAAAAATTGGAAAGCATTTCAAATGAACTCTGAAAAGTTTGACAGTTGGCATGGTATCATCATTTCATCCACATAGCATGTGCAAGAAAGTTGAGAGGGTTACGGCAAAAACTGGATGCGCTTCGTGTACAAAACGGACAATCTCTTTCAAAGTATCAGGATTTCATACGGAAACTCGTCTGATACAAAGGGATTTCATTTTTTTAAACTTATTTGAACTCCTGACTTTGTGTGTGTTCAAAATGCACCATTCGAAGCCACATCATCATTTTTCAATCCGTTCTGACTTCATTTCTTATTTTTCACGCATTTACTAATTATTTTGAGCAATAAGACCCTAAAATTGAAAAGCATTTCAAATGAACTCTGAAAAGGTTGAAAGTTGGCATGCTATCATCATTTCATCCACATAGCATGTGCAAGAAAGTTGAGAGGGTTACGGCAAAAACTGGATGCACTTCGTGTACAAAACGGACAATCTCTTTCAAAGTATTCAGGATTTCATACGGAAACTCGTCTGTTACAAAGGGATTTCAGTTTTTTAAACTTATTTGAACTCCTGACTTTTTGTGTGTTCAAAATGCACCATTGAAAGCCACGTCATCATTTTTCAATCCTTTCTGACTTCATTTGTTATTTTTCATGCATTTACTAATTATTTTGAGCTATAAGACCCTAAAATTGAAAAGCATTTCAAATGAACTCTGAAAAGGTTGAAAGTTGGCATGGTATCATCATTTCATCCACATAGCATGTACAAGAAAGTTGAGAGGGTTACGGCAAAAACTGGATGCACTTCGTGTACAAAACGGACAATCTCTTTCAAAGTATCAGGATTTCATACGGAAACTCGTCTGTTACAAAGGGATTTCATTTTTTTAAACTTATTTGAACTCCTGACTTTGTGTGTGTTCAAAATGCACCATTCGAAGCCACATCATCATTTTTCAATCCGTTCTGACTTCATTTCTTATTTTTCAAGCATTTACTAATTATTTTGAGCAATAAGACCCTAAAATTGAAAAGCATTTCAAATGAACTCTAAAAAGGTTGAAAGTTGGCATGGTATCATCATTTCATCCACATAGCATGTGCAAGAAAGTTGAGAGGGTTACGGCAAAAACTGGATGCACTTCGTGTACAAAACGGACAATCTCTTTCAAAGTATCAGGATTTCATACGGAAACTCGTCTGTTACAAAGGGATTTCAGTTTTTTAAACTTATCTGAACTCCTGACTTTGTGTGTGTTCAAAATGCACCATTCGAAGCCACATCATCATTTTTCAATCCTTTCTGACTTCATTTGTTATTTTTCATGCATTTACTAAATATTTTGAGCAATAAGACCCTAAAATTGAAAAGCATTTCAAATGAACTCAGAAAAGGTTGAAAGTTGGCATGGTATCATCATTTCATCCACATAGCATGTGCAAGAAAGTTGAGAGGGTTACGGCAAAAAATGGATGCACTTCGTGTACAAAACGGACAATCTCTTTCAAAGTATCAGGATTTCATACGGAAACTCATCTATTACAAAGGGATTTCATTTTTTAAACTTATTTGAACTCCTGACTTTTTGTGTGTTCAAAATGCACCATTCAAAGCCACATCATCATTTTTCAATCCTTTCTGACTTCATTTGTTATTTTTCATGCATTTACTAATTATTTTCAGCTATAAGACCCTAAAATTGAAAAGCAATTCAAATGAACTCTGAAAAGGTTGAAAGTTGGCATGGTATAATCATTTCATCCACATAGCATGTGCAAGAAAGTTGAGAGGGTTACGGCAAAAACTGGATGCAGTTCGTGTACAAAATGGACAATCTCTTTGAAAGTATCAAGATTTCATACGGAAACTCGTCTGTTACAAAGGGATTTCATTTTTTAAAACTTATTTGAACTCCTGACTTTTTGTGTGTTCAAAATGCACCATTCAAAGCCACATCATCATTTTTCAATCCTTTCTGACTTCATTTGTTATTTTTCATGCATTTACTAATTATTTTGAGCAATAAGACCCAAAAATTGGAAAGCATTTCAAATGAACTCTGAAAAGTTTGACAGTTGGCATGGTATCATCATTTCATCCACATAGCATGTGCAAGAAAGTTGAGAGGGTTACGGCAAAAACTGGATGCGCTTCGTGTACAAAACGGACAATCTCTTTCAAAGTATCAGGATTTCATGCGGAAACTCATCTATTACAAAGGGATTTCATTTTTTAAACTTACTTGAACTCCTGACTTTTTGTGTGTTCAAAATGCACCATTCGAAGCCACATCATCATTTTTCAATCCTTTCTGACTTCATTTGTTATTTTTCATGCATTTACTAATAATTTTGAGCTATAAGACCCTAAAATTCAAAAGCATTTCAAATGAACTCTGAAAAGGTTGAAAGTTGGCATGGTATCATCATTTCATCCACATAGCATGTGCAAGAAAGTTGAGAGGGTTACGGCAAAAACTGGATGCACTTCTTGTACAAAACGGACAATCTCTTTCAAAGTATCAGGATTTCATACGGAAACTCGTCTATTACAAAGGGATTTCATTTTTTTAAACTTATTTGAACTCCTGACTTTTTGTGTGTTCAAAATGCACCATACAAAGCCACATCATCATGTTTCAATCCTTTCTGACTTCATTTGTTATTTTGCATGCATTTACTAATTATTTTGAACAATAAGACCCAAAAATTGAAAAGCATTTCAAATGAACTCTGAAAAGGTTGAAAGTTGGCATGGTATCATCATTTCATCCACATAGCATGTGCAAGAAAGTTGAGAGGGTTACGACAAAAACTGGATGCACTTCGTGTACAAAACGGACAATCTCTTTCAAAGTATCAGGATTTCATACGGAAACTCGTCTGTTACAAAGGGATTTCATTTTTTTAAACTTATTTGAACTCCTGACTTTGTATGTGTTCAAAATGCACCATTCGAAGCCACATCATCATTTTTCAATCCGTTCTGACTTCATTTGTTATTTTTCATGCATTTACTAATTATTTTGAGCAATAAGACCCTAAAATTGAAAAGCATTTCAAATGAACTCTGAAAAGGTTGAAAGTTGGCATGGTATCACCATTTCATCCACATAGCATGTGCAAGAATGTTGAGAGGGTTACGGCAAAAACTGGATGCACTTCGTGTACAAAACGGACAATCTCTTTCAAAGTATGAGGATTTCATACGGAAACTCGTCTGTTACAAAGGGATTTCATCTTTTAAAACTTATTTGAACTCCTGACTTTGTGTGTGTTCAAAATGCACCATTGAAAGCCACATCATCATTTTTCAATCCTTTCTGACTTCATTTGTTCTTTTTCATGCATTTACTAATTATTTTGAGCTATAAGACCCTAAAATTGAAAAGCATTTCAAATGAACTCTGAAAAGGTGGAAAGTTGGCATGGTACCATCATTTCATCCACATAGCATGTGCAAGAAAGTTGAGAGGGTTACGACAAAAATTGGATGAACTTCGTGTACAAAACGGACAATCTCTTTCAAAGTATCAAGATTTCATACGGAAACTCGTCTGTTACAAAGGGATTTCATTTTTTTAAACTTATTTGAACTCCTGACTTTGTGTGTGTTCAAAATGCACCATTCGAAGCCACATCATTATTTATCAATCCTTTCTGACTTCATTTGTTATTTTTCATGCATTTACTAATAATTTTGAGCTATAAGACCCTAAAATTGAAAAGCATTTCAAATGAACTCTGAAAAGGTTGAAAGTTGGCATGGTATCATCATTTCATCCACATAGCATGTGCAAGAAATTTGAGAGGGTTACGGCAAAAACTGGATGCACTTCGTGTACAAAACGGACAATCTCTTTCAAAGTATCAGGATTTCATACGGAAACTCGTCTGTTACAAAGGGATTTCATTTTTTAAAACTTATTTGAACTCCCGACTTTGTGTGTGTTCAAAATGCACCATTCGAAGCCACATCATCATTTTTCAATCCTTTCTGACTTCATTTGTTATTTTTCATGCATTTACTAATTATTTTGAGCAATAAGACCCTATAATTGAAAAGCATTTCAAATGAACTCTGAAAAGGTTGAAAGTTGGCATGGTATCATCATTTCATCCACATAGCATGTGCAAGAAAGTTGAGAGGGTTACGGCAAAAACTGGATGCACTTCGTGTACAAAACGGACAATCTCTTTCAAAGTATCAGGATTTCATACGAAAACTCGTCTGTTACAAAGGGATTTCATTTTTTAAAACTTATTTGAACTCCTGACTTTTTGTGTGTTCAAAATGCACCATTGAAAGCCACATCATCATTTTTCAATCCTTTCTGACTTCATTTGTTATTTTTCATGCATTTACTAATTATTTTGAGTAATAAGACCCTAAAATTGAAAAGCATTTCAAATGAACTCAGAAAAGGTTGAAAGTTGGCATGGTATCATCATTTCATCCACATGGCATGTGCAAGAAAGTTGAGAGGGTTACGGCAAAAACTGGATGCACTTCGTGTACAAAACGGACAATCTCTTTCAAAGTATCAGGATTTCATACAGAAACTCGTCTGTTACAAAGGGATTTCATTTTTTAAACTTATTTGAACTCCTGACTTTGTGTGTGTTCAAAATGCACCATTCGAAGCCACATCATCATTTTTCAATCCTTTCTGACTTCATTTGTTATTTTTCATGCATTTACTAATTATTTTGAGCAATAAGACCCAAAAATTGAAAAGCATTTCAAATGAACTCTGTAAAGGTTGAAAGTTGGCATGGTATCATCATTTCATCCACATAGCAGGTGCAAGAAAGTTGAGAGGGTTACGACAAAAACTGGATGCACTTCGTGTACAAAACGGACAATCTCTTTCAAAGTATCAGGATTTCATACGGAAACTCGTTTGTTACAAAGGGATTTCATGTTTTAAACTTATTTGAACTCATGACTTTGTGTGTGTTCAAAATGCACCATTCGAAACCACATCATCATTTTTCAATCCGTTTTGACTTCATTTGTTATTTTTCATGCATTTACTAATTATTTTGAGCAATAAGACTCTAAAATTGAAAAGCATTTCAAATGAACTCTGAAAAGGTTGAAAGTTGGCATGGTATCATCATTTCATCCACATAGCATGTGCAAGAAAGTTGAGAGGGTTACGGCAAAAACTGGATGCACTTCGTGTACAAAACGGACAATCTCTTTCAAAGTATCAGGATTTCATACGGAAACTCGTCTGTTACAAAGGGATTTCATTTTTTAAAACTTATTTGAACTCCTGACTTTTTGTGTGTTCAAAATGCACCATTGAAAGCCACGTCATCATTTTTCAATCCTATCTGACTTCATTTGTTCTTTTTCATGCATTAACTAATTATTTTGAGCTATAAGACCCTAAAATTGAAAAGCATTTCAAATGAACTCTGAAAAGGTTGAAAGTTGGCATGGTATCATCATTTCATCCACATAGCATGTGCAAGAAAGTTGAGAGGGTTACGACAAAAACTGGATGCACTTCGTGTACAAAACGGACAATCTCTTTCAAAGTATCAAGATTTCATACGGAAACTCGTCTGTTACAAAGGGATTTCATTTTTTAAAACTTATTTGAACTCCTGACTTTGTGTGTGTTCAAAATGCACCATTCAAAGCCACATCATCATTTTTCAATCCTTTCTGACTTCATTTGTTATTTTTCATGCATTTACTAATTATTTTGAGCAATAAGACCCTAAAATTGAAAAGCATTTCAAATGAACTCAGAAAAGGTCGAAAGTTGGCATGGTATCATCATTTCATCCACATGGCATGTGCAAGAAAGTTGAGAGGGTTACGGCAAAAACTGGATGCACTTCGTGTACAAAACGGACAATCTCTTTCAAAGTATCAGGATTTCATACAGAAACTCGTCTGTTACAAAGGGATTTCATTTTTTTAAACTTATTTGAACTCCTGACTTTGTGTGTGTTCAAAATGCACCATTCGAAGCCACATCATCATTTTTCAATCCTTTCTGACTTCATTTGTTATTTTTCATGCATTTACTAATAATTTTGAGCTATAAGACCCTAAAATTGAAAAGCATTTCAAATGAACTCTGAAAAGGTTGAAAGTTGGCATGGTATCATCATTTCATCCACATAGCATGTGCAAGAAATTTGAGAGGGTTACGGCAAAAACTGGATGCACTTCTTGTACAAAACGGACAATCTCTTTCGAAGTATCAGGATTTCATACGGAAACTCGTCTCTTACAAAGGGATTTCATTTTTTAAAACTTATTTGAACTCCTGACTTTGTGTGTGTTCAAAATGCACCATTCGAAGCCACATCATCATTTTTCAATCCTTTCTGACTTCATTTGTTATTTTTCATGCATTTACTAATTATTTTGAGCAATAAGACCCTATAATTGAAAAGTATTTCAAATGAACTCTGAAAAGGTTGAAAGTTGGCATGGTATCATCATTTCATCCACATAGCATGTGCAAGAAATTTGAGAGGGTTACGGCAAAAACTGGATGCACTTCGTGTACAAAATGAACAATCTCTTTCAAAGTATCAGGATTTCATACGGAAACTCGTCTGTTACAAAGGGATTTCATTTTTTTAAACTTATTTGAACTCCTGACTTTGTGTGTGTTCAAAATGCACCATTCGAAGCCACATCATCATTTTTCAATCCTTTCTGACTTCATTTGTTAGTTTTCATGCATTTACTAATTATTTTGAGCAATAAGACCCTAAAATTGAAAAGCATTTCAAATGAACTCTGAAAAGGTTGAAAGTTGGCATGGTATCATCATTTCATCCACATAGCATGTGCAAGAAAGTTGAGAGGATTACGGCAAAAACTGGATGCACTTCGTGTACAAAACGGACAATCTCTTTCAAAGTATCAGGATTTCATACGGAAACTCGTCTGTTACAAAGGGATTTCAGTTTTTAAAACTTATTTGAGCTCCTGACATTTTTGTGTTCAACATGCACCATTCAAAGCCACATCATCATTTTTCAATCCTTTCTGACTTTATTTGTTATTTTTCATGCATTTACTAATAAGTTTGAGCTATAAGACCCTAAAATTGAAAAGCATTTCAAATGAACTCTGAAAAGGTTGAAAGTTGGCATGGTATCATCATTTCATCCACATAGCATGTCCAAGAAAGTTGAGAGGGTTACGGCAAAAACTGGATGCACTTCGTGTACAAAACGGACAATCTCTTTCAAAGTATCAGGATTTCATACGGAAACTCGTCTGTTACAAAGGGATTTCATTTTTTAAACTTATTTGAACTCCTGACTTTTTGTGTGTTCAAAATGCACCATTGAAAGCCACATCATCATTTTTCAATCCTTTCTGACTTCATTTGTTCTTTTTCATGCATTTACTAATTATTCTGAGCAATAAGACCCTAAAATTGAAAAGCATTTCAAATGAACTCAGAAAAGGTTGAAAGTTGGCATGGTATCATCATTACATCCACATGGCATGTGCAAGAAAGTTGAGAGGGTTACGGCAAAAACTGGATGCACTTCGTGTACGAAACGGACAATCTCTTTCAAAGTATCAGGATTTCATACAGAAACTCGTCTGTTACAAAGGGATTTCATTTTTTTAAACTTATTTGAACTCCTGACTTTGTGTGTGTTCAAAATACACCATTCGAAGCCACATCATCATTTTTCAATCCTTTCAGACTATATTTGTTATTTTTCATGCATTTACTAATTATTTTGAGCAATAAGACCCTAAAATTGAAAAGCATTTCAAATGAACTCTGAAAAGGTCGAAAGTTGGCATGGTATCGTCATTTCATCCACATAGCATGTGCAAGAAAGTTGAGAGGATTACGGAAAAACTGGATGCACATCGTGGACAAAACGGATAATCTCTTTCAAAGTATCAGGATTTCATACGGAAACTCGTCTGTTACAAAGGGATTTCAGTTTTTAAAACTTATTTGAGCTCCTGACTTTTTTTGTGTTCAAAATGCACCATTCAAAGCAACATCATCATTTTTCAATCCTTTCTGACTTTATTTGTTATTTTTCATGCATTTACTAATAATTTTGAGCTATAAGACCCTGAAATTGAAAAGCATTTCAAATGAACTCTGAAAAGGTTGAAAGTTGGCATGGTATCATCATTTCATCCACATAGCATGTGCAAGAAAGTTGAGAGGGTTACGGCAAAAACTGGATGCACTTCGTGTACAAAACGGACAATCTCTTTCAAAGTATCAGGATTTCATACGGAAACTCGTCTGTTACAAAGGGATTTCATTTTTTAAAACTTATTTGAACTCCTGACTTTTTGTGTGTTCAAAATGCACCACTGAAAGCCACGTCATCATTTTTCAATCCTATCTGACTTCATTTGTTCTTTTTCATGCATTTACTAATTATTTTGAGCTATAAGACCGTAAAATTGAAAAGCATTTCAAATGAACTCTGAAAAGGTTGAAAGTTGGCATGGTATCATCATTTCATCCACATAGCATGTGCAAGAAAGTTGAGAGGGTTACGACAAAAACTGGATGCACTTCGTGTACAAAACGGACAATCTCTTTCAAAGTATCAAGATTTCATACGGAAACTCGTCTGTTACAAAGGGATTTCATTTTTTAAAACTTATTTGAACTCCTGACTTTGTGTGTGTTCAAAATGCACCATTCAAAGCCACATCATCATTTTTCAATCCTTTCTGACTTCATTTGTTATTTTTCATGCATTTACTAATTATTTTGAGCAATAAGACCCTAAAATTGAAAAGCATTTCAAATGAACTCAGAAAAGGTCGAAAGTTGGCATGGTATCATCATTTCATCCACATGGCATGTGCAAGAAAGTTGAGAGGGTTACGGCAAAAACTGGATGCACTTCCTGTACAAAACGGACAATCTTTTTCAAAGTATCAGGATTTCATACAGAAACTCGTCTGTTACAAAGGGATTTCATTTTTTAAACTTATTTGAACTCCTGACTTTGTGTGTGTTCAAAATGCACCATTCGAAGCCACATCATCATTTTTCAATCCTTTCTGACTTCATTTGTTATTTTTCATGCATTTACTAATTATTTTGAGCAATAAGACCCAAAAATTGAAAAGCATTTCAAATGAACTCTGAAAAGGTTGAAAGTTGGCATGGTATCATCATTTCATCCACATAGCATGTGCAAGAAAGTTGAGAGGGTTACGACAAAAACTGGATGCACTTCGTGTACAAAACGGACAATCTCTTTCAAAGTATCAGGATTTCATACGGAAACTCGTTTGTTACGAAGGGATTTCATGTTTTAAACTTATTTGAACTCATGACTTTGTGTGTGTTCAAAATGCACCATTCGAAACCACATCATCATTTTTCAATCCTTTCTGACTTCATTTGTTATTTTTCATGCATTTACTAATTATTTTGAGCTATAAGACCCTGAAATTGAAAAGCATTTCAAATGAACTCTGAAAAGGTTGAAAGTTGGCATGGTATCATCATTTCATCCACATAGCATGTGCAAGAAAGTTGAGAGGGTTACGGCAAAAACTGGATGCACTTCGTGTACAAAACGGACAATCTCTTTCAAAGTATCAGGATTTCATACGGAAACTCGTCTGTTACAAAGGGATTTCATTTTTTAAAACTTATTTGAACTCCTGACTTTTTGTGTGTTCAAAATGCACCACTGAAAGCCACGTCATCATTTTTCAATCCTATCTGACTTCATTTGTTCTTTTTCATGCATTTACTAATTATTTTGAGCTATAAGACCGTAAAATTGAAAAGCATTTCAAATGAACTCTGAAAAGGTTGAAAGTTGGCATGGTATCATCATTTCATCCACATAGCATGTGCAAGAAAGTTGAGAGGGTTACGACAAAAACTGGATGCACTTCGTGTACAAAACGGACAATCTCTTTCAAAGTATCAAGATTTCATACGGAAACTCGTCTGTTACAAAGGGATTTCATTTTTTAAAACTTATTTGAACTCCTGACTTTGTGTGTGTTCAAAATGCACCATTCAAAGCCACATCATCATTTTTCAATCCTTTCTGACTTCATTTGTTATTTTTCATGCATTTACTAATTATTTTGAGCAATAAGACCCTAAAATTGAAAAGCATTTCAAATGAACTCAGAAAAGGTCGAAAGTTGGCATGGTATCATCATTTCATCCACATGGCATGTGCAAGAAAGTTGAGAGGGTTACGGCAAAAACTGGATGCACTTCCTGTACAAAACGGACAATCTTTTTCAAAGTATCAGGATTTCATACAGAAACTCGTCTGTTACAAAGGGATTTCATTTTTTAAACTTATTTGAACTCCTGACTTTGTGTGTGTTCAAAATGCACCATTCGAAGCCACATCATCATTTTTCAATCCTTTCTGACTTCATTTGTTATTTTTCATGCATTTACTAATTATTTTGAGCAATAAGACCCAAAAATTGAAAAGCATTTCAAATGAACTCTGAAAAGGTTGAAAGTTGGCATGGTATCATCATTTCATCCACATAGCATGTGCAAGAAAGTTGAGAGGGTTACGACAAAAACTGGATGCACTTCGTGTACAAAACGGACAATCTCTTTCAAAGTATCAGGATTTCATACGGAAACTCGTTTGTTACGAAGGGATTTCATGTTTTAAACTTATTTGAACTCATGACTTTGTGTGTGTTCAAAATGCACCATTCGAAACCACATCATCATTTTTCAATCCTTTCTGACTTCATTTGTTATTTTTCATGCATTTACTAATTATTTTGAGCTATAAGACCCTAAAATTGAAAAGCATTTCAAATGAACTCTGAAAAGGTTGAAAGTTGGCATGGTATCATCATTTCATCCACATAGCATGTGGAAGAAAGTTGAGAGGGTTACGACAAAAACTAGATGCACTTCGTGTACAAAACGGACAATCTCTTTCAAAGTATCAAGATTTCATACGGAAACTCGTCTGTTACAAAGGGATTTCATTTTTTAAAACTTACTTGAACTCCTGACTTTGTGTGTGTTCAAAATGCACCATTCAAAGCCACATCATCATTTTTCAATCCTTTCTGACTTTGTTTGTTATTTTTCATGCATTTACTAATTATTTTGAGCAATAAGACCCTAAAATTGAAAAGCATTTCAAATGAACTCAGAAAAGGTCGAAAGTTGGTATGGTATCATCATTTCATCCACATGGCATGTGCAAGAAAGTTGAGAGGGTTACGGCAAAAACTGGATGCACTTCGTGTACAAAACGGACAATCTCTTTCAAAGTATCAGGATTTCATACGGAAACTCGTCTGTTACAAAGGGATTTCATTTTTTTAAACTTATTTGAACTCCTGACTTTGTGTGTGTTCAAAATGCACCATTCGAAGCCACATCATCATTTTTCAATCCTTTCTGACTTCATTTGTTCTTTTTCATGCATTTACTAATAATTTTGAGCTATAAGACCCTAAAATTGAAAAGCATTTCAAATGAACTCTGAAAAGGTTGAAAGTTGGCATGGTATCATCATTTCATCCACATAGCATGTGCAAGAAATTTGAGAGGGTTACGGCAAAAACTGGATGCACTTCGTGTACAAAACGGACAATCTCTTTCAAAGTATCAGGATTTCATACGGAAACTCGTCTGTTACAAAGGGATTTCATTTTTTAAAACTTATTTGAACTCCCGACTTTGTGTGTGTTCAAAATGCACCATTCGAAGCCACATCATCATTTTTCAATCCTTTCTGACTTCATTTGTTATTTTTCATGCATTTACTAATTATTTTGAGCAATAAGACCCTATAATTGAAAAGCATTTCAAATGAACTCTGAAAAGGTTGAAAGTTGGCATGGTATCATCATTTCATCCACATAGCATGTGCAAGAAAGTTGAGAGGGTTACGGCAAAAACTGGATGCACTTCGTGTACAAAACGGACAATCTCTTTCAAAGTATCAGGATTTCATACGAAAACTCGTCTGTTACAAAGGGATTTCATTTTTTAAAACTTATTTGGACTCCTGACTTTTTGTGTGTTCAAAATGCACCATTGAAAGCCACATCATCATTTTTCAATCCTTTCTGACTTCATTTTTTATTTTTCATGCATTTACTAATTATTTTGAGTAATAAGACCCTAAATTGAAAAGCATTTCAAATGAACTCAGAATAGGTTGAAAGTTGGCATGGTATCATCATTTCATCCACATGGCATGTGCAAGAAAGTTGAGAGGGTTACGGCAAAAACTGGATGCACTTCGTGTACAAAACGGACAATCTCTTTCAAAGTATCAGGATTTCATACAAAAACTCGTCTGTTACAAAGGGATTTCATTTTTTAAACTTATTTGAACTCCTGACTTTGTGTGTGTTCAAAATGCACCATTCGAAGCCACATCATCATTTTTCAATCCTTTCTGACTTCATTTGTTATTTTTCATGCATTTACTAATTATTTTGAGCAATAAGACCCAAAAATTGAAAAGCATTTCAAATGAACTCTGAAAAGGTTGAAAGTTGGCATGGTATCATCATTTCATCCACATAGCATGTGCAAGAAAGTTGAGAGGGTTACGACAAAAACTGGATGCACTTCGTGTACAAAACGGACAATCTCTTTCAAAGTATCAGGATTTCATACGGAAACTCGTTTGTTACAAAGGGATTTCATGTTTTAAACTTATTTGAACAGATGACTTTGTGTGTGTTCAAAATGCACCATTCGAAACCACATCATCATTTTTCAATCCGTTCTGACTTCATTTGTTATTTTTCATGCATTTACTAATTATTTTGAGCAATAAGACTCTAAAATTGAAAAGCATTTCAAATGAACTCTGAAAAGGTTGAAAGTTGGCATGGTATCATCATTTCATCCACATAGCATGTGCAAGAAAGTTGAGAGGGTTACGGCAAAAACTGGATGCACTTCGTGTACAAAACGGACAATCTCTTTCAAAGTATCAGGATTTCATACGGAAACTCGTCTGTTACAAAGGGATTTCATTTTTTAAAACTTATTTGAACTCCTGACTTTTTGTGTGTTCAAAATGCACCATTGAAAGCCACATCATCATTTTTCAATCCTATCTGACTTCATTTGTTCTTTTTCATGCATTTACTAATTATTTTGAGCTATAAGACCCTAAAATTGAAAAGCATTTCAAATGAACTCTGAAAAGGTTGAAAGTTGGCATGGTATCATCATTTCATCCACATAGCATGTGCAAGAAAGTTGAGAGGGTTACGACAAAAACTGGATGCACTTCGTGTACAAAACGGACAATCTCTTTCAAAGTATCAAGATTTCATACGGAAACTCGTCTGTTACAAAGGGATTTCATTTTTTAAAACTTATTTGAACTCCTGACTTTGTGTGTGTTCAAAATGCACCATTCAAAGCCACATCATCATTTTTCAATCCTTTCTGACTTCATTTGTTATTTTTCATGCATTTACTAATTATTTTGAGCAATAAGACCCTAAAATTGAAAAGCATTTCAAATGAACTCAGAAAAGGTCGAAAGTTGGCATGGTATCATCATTTCATCCACATGGCATGTGCAAGAAAGTTGAGAGGGTTACGGCAAAAACTGGATGCACTTCGTGTACAAAACGGACAATCTTTTTCAAAGTATCAGGATTTCATACAGAAACTCGTCTGTTACAAAGGGATTTCATTTTTTAAACTTATTTGAACTCCTGACTTTGTGTGTGTTCAAAATGCACCATTCGAAGCCACATCATCATTTTTCAATCCTTTCTGACTTCATTTGTTCTTTTTCATGCATTTACTAATTATTTTGAGCAATAAGACCCAAAAATTGAAAAGCATTTCAAATGAACTCTGAAAAGGTTGAAAGTTGGCATGGTATCATCATTTCATCCACATAGCATGTGCAAGAAAGTTGAGAGGGTTACGACAAAAACTGGATGCACTTCGTGTACAAAACGGACAATCTCTTTCAAAGTATCAGGATTTCATACGGAAACTCGTTTGTTACAAAGGGATTTCATGTTTTAAACTTATTTGAACTCATGACTTTGTGTGTGTTCAAAATGCACCATTCGAAACCACATCATCATTTTTCAATCCGTTCTGACTTCATTTGTTATTTTTCATGCATTTACTAATTATTTTGAGCAATAAGACTCTAAAATTGAAAAGCATTTCAAATGAACTCTGAAAAGGTTGAAAGTTGGCATGGTATCATCATTTCATCCACATAGCATGTGCAAGAAAGTTGAGAGGGTTACGGCAAAAACTGGATGCACTTCGTGTACAAAACGGACAACCTCTTTCAAAGTCTCAGGATTTCATACGAAAACTCGTCTGTTACAAAGGGATTTCATTTTTTAAAACTTATTTGAACTCCTGACTTTTTGTGTGTTCAAAATGGACCATTGAAAGCCACATCATCATTTTTCAATCCTTTCTGACTTCATTTGTTATTTTTCATGCATTTACTAATTATTTTGAGTAATAAGACCCTAAAATTGAAAAGCATTTCAAATGAACTCAGAAAAGGTTGAAAGTTGGCATGGTATCATCATTTCATCCACATGGCATGTGCAAGAAAGTTGAGAGGGTTACGGCAAAAACTGGATGCACTTCGTGTACAAAACGGACAATCTCTTTCAAAGTATCAGGATTTCATACAAAAACTCGTCTGTTACAAACGGATTTCATTTTTTAAACTTATTTGAACTCCAGACTTTGTGTGTGTTCAAAATGCACCATTCGAAGCCACATCATCATTTTTCAATCCTTTCTGACTTCATTTGTTATTTTTCATGCATTTACTAATTATTTTGAGCAATAAGACCCAAAAATTGAAAAGCATTTCAAATGAACTCTGAAAAGGTTGAAAGTTGGCATGGTATCATCATTTCATCCACATAGCATGTGCAACAAAGTTGAGAGGGTTACGACAAAAACTGGATGCACTTCGTGTACAAAACGGACAATCTCTTTCAAAGTATCAGGATTTCATACGGAAACTCGTTTGTTACAAAGGGATTTCATGTTTTAAACTTATTTGAACTCATGACTTTGTGTGTGTTCAAAATGCACCGTTCGAAACCACATCATCATTTTTCAATCCATTCTGACTTCATTTGTTATTTTTCATGCATTTACTAATTATTTTGAGCAATAAGACTCTAAAATTGAAAAGCATTTCAAATGAACTCTGAAAAGGTTGAAAGTTGGCATGGTATCATCATTTCATCCACATAGCATGTGCAAGAAAGTTGAGAGGGTTACGGCAAAAACTGGATGCACTTCGTGTACAAAACGGACAATCTCTTTCAAAGTATCAGGATTTCATACGGAAACTCGTCTGTTACAAAGGGATTTCATTTTTTAAAACTTATTTGAACTCCTGACTTTTTGTGTGTTCAAAATGCACCATTGAAAGCCACGTCATCATTTTTCAATCCTATCTGACTTCATTTGTTCTTTTTCATGCATTTACTAATTATTTTGAGCTATAAGACCCTAAAATTGAAAAGCATTTCAAATGAACTCTGAAAAGGTTGAAAGTTGGCATGGTATCATCATTTCATCCACATAGCATGTGCAAGAAAGTTGAGAGGGTTACGACAAAAACTGGATGCACTTCGTGTACAAAACGGACAATCTCTTTCAAAGTATCAAGATTTCATACGGAAACTCGTCTGTTACAAAGGGATTTCATTTTTTAAAACTTATTTGAACTCCTGACTTTGTGTGTGTTCAAAATGCACCATTCAAAGCCACATCATCATTTTTCAATCCTTTCTGACTTCATTTGTTATTTTTCATGCATTTACTAATTATTTTGAGCAATAAGACCCTAAAATTGAAAAGCATTTCAAATGAACTCAGAAAAGGTCGAAAGTTGGCATGGTATCATCATTTCATCCACATGGCATGTGCAAGAAAGTTGAGAGGGTTACGGCAAAAACTGGATGCACTTCGTGTACAAAACGGACAATCTCTTTCAAAGTATCAGGATTTCATACAGAAACTCGTCTGTTACAAAGGGATTTCATTTTTTAAACTTATTTGAACTACTGACTTTGTGTGTGTTCAAAATGCACCATTCGAAGCCACATCATCATTTTTCAATCCTTTCTGACTTCATTTGTTATTTTTCATGCATTTACTAATTATTTTGAGCAATAAGACCCAAAAATTGAAAAGCATTTCAAATGAACTCTGAAAAGGTTGAAAGTTGGCATGGTATCATCATTTCATCCACATAGCATGTGCAAGAAAGTTGAGAGGGTTACGACAAAAACTGGATGCACTTCGTGTACAAAACGGACAATCTCTTTCAAAGTATCAGGATTTCATACGGAAACTCGTTTGTTACAAAGGGATTTCATGTTTTAAACTTATTTGAACTCATGACTTTGTGTGTGTTCAAAATGCACCATTCGAAACCACATCATCATTTTTCAATCCGTTCTGACTTCATTTGTTATTTTTCATGCATTTACTAATTATTTTGAGCAATAAGACTCTAAAATTGAAAAGCATTTCAAATGAACTCTGAAAAGGTTGAAAGTTGGCATGGTATCATCATTTCATCCACATAGCATGTGCAAGAAAGTTGAGAGGGTTACGGCAAAAACTGGATGCACTTCGTGTACAAAACGGACAATCTCTTTCAAAGTATCAGGATTTCATACGGAAACTCGTCTGTTACAAAGGGATTTCATTTTTTAAAACTTATTTGAACTCCTGACTTTTTGTGTGTTCAAAATGCACCATTGAAAGCCACGTCATCATTTTTCAATCCTATCTGACTTCATTTGTTCTTTTTCATGCATTTACTAATTATTTTGAGCTATAAGACCCTAAAATTGAAAAGCATTTCAAATGAACTCTGAAAAGGTTGAAAGTTGGCATGGTATCATCATTTCGTCCACATAGCATGTGCAAGAAAGTTGAGAGGGTTACGACAAAAACTGGATGCACTTCGTGTACAAAACGGACAATCTCTTTCAAAGTATCAAGATTTCATACGGAAACTCGTCTGTTACAAAGGGATTTCATTTTTTAAAACTTATTTGAACTCCTGACTTTGTGTGTGTTCAAAATGCACCATTCAAAGCCACATCATCATTTTTCAATCCTTTCTGACTTCATTTGTTATTTTTCATGCATTTACTAATTATTTTGAGCAATAAGACCCTAAAATTGAAAAGCATTTCAAATGAACTCAGAAAAGGTCGAAAGTTGGCATGGTATCATCATTTCATCCACATGGCATGTGCAAGAAAGTTGAGAGGGTTGCGGCAAAAACTGGATGCACTTCGTGTACAAAACGGACAATCTCTTTCAAAGTATCAGGATTTCATACAGAAACTCGTCTGTTACAAAGGGATTTCATTTTTTTAAACTTATTTGAACTCCTGACTTTGTGTGTGTTCAAAATGCACCATTCGAAGCCACATCATCATTTTTCAATCCTTTCTGACTTCATTTGTTATTTTTCATGCATTTACTAATAATTTTGAGCTATAAGACCCTAAAATTGAAAAGCATTTCAAATGAACTCTGAAAAGGTTGAAAGTTGGCATGGTATCATCATTTCATCCACATAGCATGTGCAAGAAATTTGAGAGGGTTACGGCAAAAACTGGATGCACTTCTTGTACAAAACGGACAATCTCTTTCAAAGTATCAGGATTTCATACGGAAACTCGTCTCTTACAAAGGGATTTCATTTTTTTAAACTTATTTGAACTCCTGACTTTGTGTGTGTTCAAAATGCACCATTCGAAGCCACATCATCATTTTTCAATCCTTTCTGACTTCATTTGTTATTTTTCATGCATTTACTAATTATTTTGAGCAATAAGACCCTATAAATGAAAAGTATTTCAAATGAACTCTGAAAAGGTTGAAAGTTGGCATGGTATCATCATTTCATCCACATAGCATGTGCAAGAAATTTGAGAGGGTTACGGCAAAAACTGGATGCACTTCGTGTACAAAATGAACAATCTCTTTCAAAGTATCAGGATTTCATACGGAAACTCGTCTGTTACAAAGGGATTTCATTTTTTTAAACTTATTTGAACTCCTGACTTTGTGTGTGTTCAAAATGCACCATTCGAAGCCACATCATCATTTTTCAATCCTTTCTGACTTCATTTGTTAGTTTTCATGCATTTACTAATTATTTTGAGCAATAAGACCCTAAAATTGAAAAGCATTTCAAATGAACTCTGAAAAGGTTGAAAGTTGGCATGGTATCATCATTTCATCCACATCGCATGTGCAAGAAAGTTGAGAGGATTACGGCAAAAACTGGATGCACTTCGTGTACAAAACGGACAATCTCTTTCAAAGTATCAGGATTTCATACGGAAACTCGTCTGTTACAAAGGGATTTCAGTTTTTATAACTTATTCGAGCTCCTGACATTTTTGTGTTCAACATGCACCATTCAAAGCCACATCATCATTTTTCAATCCTTTCTGACTTTATTTGTTATTTTTCATGCATTTACTAATAAGTTTGAGCTATAAGACCCTAAAATTGAAAAGCATTTCAAATGAACTCTGAAAAGGTTGAAAGTTGGCATGGTATCATCATTTCATCCACATAGCATGTGCAAGAAAGTTGAGAGGGTTACGGCAAAAACTGGATGCACTTCGTGTACAAAACGGACAATCTCTTTCAAAGTATCAGGATTTCATACGGAAACTCGTCTGTTACAAAGGGATTTCATTTTTTTAAACTTATTTGAACTCCTGACTTTTTGTGTGTTCAAAATGCACCATTGAAAGCCACATCATCATTTTTCAATCCTTTCTGACTTCATTTGTTCTTTTTCATGCATTTACTAATTATTCTGAGCAATAAGACCCTAAAATTGAAAAGCATTTCAAATGAACTCAGAAATGGTTGAAAGTTGGCATGGTATCATCATTACATCCACATGGCATGTGCAAGAAAGTTGAGAGGGTTACGACAAAAACTGGATGCACTTCGTGTACGAAACGGACAATCTCTTTCAAAGTATCAGGATTTCATACAGAAACTCGTCTGTTACAAAGGGATTTCATTTTTTTAAACTTATTTGAACTCCTGACTTTGTGTGTGTTCAAAATACACCATTCGAAGCCACATCATCATTTTTCAATCCTTTCGGACTTTATTTGTTATTTTTCATGCATTTACTAATAATTTTGAGCTATAAGACCCTAAAATTGAAAAGCATTTCAAATGAACTCAGAAAAGGTTGAAAGTTGGCATGGTATCATCAGTTCATCCACATGGCATGTGCAAGAAAGTTGAGAGGGTTACGGCAAAAACTGGATGCACTTCGTGTACGAAACGGACAATCTCTTTCAAAGTATCAGGATTTCATACGGAAACTCGTCTGTTACAAAGGGATTTCATTTTTTAAAACTTATTTGAACTCCTGACTTTGTGTGTGCTCAAAATGCACCATTCGAAGCCACATCATCATTTTTCAATCCTTTCTGACTTCATTTGTTCTTTTTCATGCATTTACTAATTATTTTGAGCAATAAGACCCTAAAATTGAAAAGCATTTCAAATGAACTCTGAAAAGGTTGAAAGTTGACATGGTATCATCATTTCATCCACATGGCATGTGCAAGAAATTTGAGAGGGTTACGGCAAAAACTGGATGCACTTCGTGTACAAAACGGACAATCTCTTTCAAAGTATCAGGATTTCAAACGGAAACTCGTCTGTTACAAAGGGATTTCATTTTTTTAAACTTATTTGATCTCCTGACTTTGTGTGTGTTCAAAATGCACCATTTGAAGCCACATCATCATTTTTCAATCCTTTCTGACTTCATTTGTTATTTTTCATGCATTTACTAATTATTTTGAGCAATAAGACCCTAAAATTGAAAAGCATTTCAAATGAACTCTGAAAAGGTTGTAAGTTGGCATGGTATCATCATTTCATCCACATAGCATGTGCAAGAAATTTGAGAGGGTTACGGCAAAAACTGGATGCACTTTGTGTACAAAACGGACAATCTCTTTCAAAGTATCAGGATTTCATACGGAAACTCGTCTGTTACAAAAGGATTTCATTTTTTTAAACTTATTTGAACTCCTGACTTTGTGTGTGTTCAAAATGCACCATTCGAAGCCACATCATCATTTTTCAATCCTTTCTGACTTCATTTGTTCTTTTTCATGCATTTACTAATTATTTTGAGCAATAAGACCCTAAAATTGAAAAGCATTTCAAATGAACTCTTAAAAGGTTGAAAGTTGGCATGGTATCATCATTTCATCCACATAGCATGTGCAAGAAAGTTGAGAGGATTACGGCAAAAACTGGATGCACTTCGTGTACAAAACGGACAATCTCTTTCAAAGTATCAGGATTTCATACGGAAACTCGTCTTTTACAAAGGGATTTCAGTTTTTAAAACTTATTTGAGCTCCTGACTTTTTTTGTGTTCAAAATGCACCATTCAAAGCCACATCATCATTTTTCAATCCTTTCTGACTTTATTTGTTATTTTTCATGCATTTACTAATTATTTTCAGCTATAAGACCCTAAAATTGAAAAGCATTTCAAATGAACTCTGAAAAGGTTGAAAGTTGGCATGGTATCATCATTTCATCCACATAGCATGTGCAAGAAAGTTGAGAGGGTTACGACAAAAACTGGATGCACTTCGTGTACTAAACGGACAATCTCTTTCAAAGTATCAAGATTTCATACGGAAACTCGTCTGTTACAAAGGGATTTCATTTTTTAAAACTTATTTGAACTCCTGACTTTGTGTGTGTTCAAAATGCACCATTCGATGCCACATCATCATTTTTCAATCCTTTCTGACTTCATTTGTTATTTTTCATGCATTTACTAATTATTTTGAGCAATAAGACCCTAAAATTGAAAAGCATTTCAAATGAACTCTGAAAAGGTTGAAAGTTTGCATGGTATCATCATTTCATCCACATGGCATGTGCAAGAAAGTTGAGAGGGTTACGGCAAAAACTGGATGCACTTCGTGTACAAAACGGACAATCTCTTTCAAAGTATCAGGATTTCATACGGAAACTCGTCTGTTACAAAGGGATTTCATTTTTTAAAACTTATTTGAACTCCTGATTTTTGTGTGTTCAAAATGTACCATTGAAAGCCACATCATCATTTTTCAATCCTTTCTGACTTCATTTGTTATTGTTCATGCATTTACTAATTATTTTCAGCTATAAGACCCGAAAATTGACAAGCATTTCAAATGAACTCTGAAAAGGTCGAAAGTTGGCATGGTATCATCATTTCATCCACATGGCATGTGCAAGAAAGTTGAGAGGGTTACGGCAAAAACTGGATGCACTTCGTGTACAAAACGGACAATCTTTTTCAAAGTATCAGGATTTCATACAGAAACTCGTCTGTTACAAAGGGATTTCATTTTTTAAACTTATTTGAACTCCTGACTTTGTGTGTGCTCAAAATGCACCATTCGAAGCCACATCATCATTTTTCAATCCTTTCTGACTTCATTTGTTCTTTTTCATGCATTTACTAATTATTTTGAGCAATAAAACCCTAAAATTGAAAAGCATTTCAAATGAACTCTGAAAAGGTTGAAAGTTGACATGGTATCATCATTTCATCCACATGGCATGTGCAAGAAATTTGAGAGGGTTACGGCAAAAACTGGATGCACTTCGTGTACAAAACGGACAATCTCTTTCAAAGTATCAGGATTTCAAACGAAAACTCGTCTGTTACAAAGGGATTTCATTTTTTTAAACTTATTTGAACTCCTGACTTTGTGTGTGTTCAAAATGCACCATTTGAAGCCACATCATCATTTTTCAATCCTTTCTGACTTCATTTGTTATTTTTCATGCATTTACTAATTATTTTGAGCAATAAGACCCTAAAATTGAAAAGCATTTCAAATGAACTCTGAAAAGGTTGTAAGTTGGCATGGTATCATCATTTCATCCACATAGCATGTGCAAGAAATTTGAGAGGGTTACGGCAAAAACTGGATGCACTTCGTGTACAAAACGGACAATCTCTTTCAAAGTATCAGGATTTCATACGGAAACTCGTCTGTTACAAAAGGATTTCATTTTTTTAAACTTATTTGAACTCCTGACTTTGTGTGTGTTCAAAATGCACCATTCGAAGCCACATCATCATTTTTCAATCCTTTCTGACTTCATTTGTTCTTTTTCATGCATTTACTAATTATTTTGAGCAATAAGACCCTAAAATTGAAAAGCATTTCAAATGAACTCTTAAAAGGTTGAAAGTTGGCATGGTATCATCATTTCATCCACATAGCATGTGCAAGAAAGTTGAGAGGATTACGGCAAAAACTGGATGCACTTCGTGTACAAAACGGACAATCTCTTTCAAAGTATCAGGATTTCATACGGAAACTCGTCTTTTACAAAGGGATTTCAGTTTTTAAAACTTATTTGAGCTCCTGACTTTTTTTGTGTTCAAAATGCACCATTCAAAGCCACATCATCATTTTTCAATCCTTTCTGACTTTATTTGTTATTTTTCATGCATTTACTAATTATTTTCGGCTATAAGACCCTAAAATTGAAAAGCATTTCAAATGAACTCTGAAAAGGTTGAAAGTTGGCATGGTATCATCGTTTCATCCACATAGCATGTGCAAGAAAGTTGAGAGGGTTACGACAAAAACTGGATGCACTTCGTGTACTAAACGGACAATCTCTTTCAAAGTATCAAGATTTCATACGGAAACTCGTCTGTTACAAAGGGATTTCATTTTTTAAAACTTATTTGAACTCCTGACTTTGTGTGTGTTCAAAATGCACCATTCGATGCCACATCATCATTTTTCAATCCTTTCTGACTTCATTTGTTATTTTTCATGCATTTACTAATTATTTTGAGCAATAAGACCCTAAAATTGAAAAGCATTTCAAATGAACTCTGAAAAGGTTGAAAGTTGGCATGGTATCATCATTTCATCCACATGGCATGTGCAAGAAAGTTGAGAGGGTTACGGCAAAAACTGGATGCACTTCGTGTACAAAACGGACAATCTCTTTCAAAGTATCAGGATTTCATACGGAAACTCGTCTGTTACAAAGGGATTTCATTTTTTAAAACTTATTTGAACTCCTGATTTTTGTGTGTTCAAAATGTACCATTGAAAGCCACATCATCATTTTTCAATCCTTTCTGACTTCATTTGTTATTGTTCATGCATTTACTAATTATTTTCAGCTATAAGACCCGAAAATTGACAAGCATTTCAAATGAACTCTGAAAAGGTCGAAAGTTGGCATGGTATCATCATTTCATCCACATAGCATGTGCAAGAAAGTTGAGAGGGTTACGGCAAAAACTGGATGCACTTCGTGTACAAAACTGACAATCTCTTTCAAAGTATCAGGATTTCATACGGAAACTCGTCTGTTACAAAGGGATTTCATTT
This sequence comes from Aegilops tauschii subsp. strangulata, assembly GCF_002575655.3. Classification (NCBI taxonomy): domain Eukaryota; kingdom Viridiplantae; phylum Streptophyta; class Magnoliopsida; order Poales; family Poaceae; genus Aegilops; species Aegilops tauschii. The sequence goes on from NW_027332844.1 coordinate 25,748, forward strand.
TTAAAACTTATTTGAACTCCTGACTTTTTGTGTGTTCAAAATGCACCATTCAAAGCCACATCATCATTTTTCAATCCTTTCTGACTTCATTTGTTATTTTTCATCTAATTATTTTGAGCAATAAGACCAAAAAATTGAAAAGCATTTTAAATGAACTCAGAAAAGGTTGAAAGTTGGCATGGTATCATCATTTCATCCACATGGCATGTGCAAGAAAGTTGACAGGGTTACGGCAAAAACTGGATGCACTTCGTGTACAAAACGGACAATCTCTTTCAAAGTATCAGGATTTCATACGGAAACTCGTGTGTTACAAAGGGATTTCATTTTTTTAAACTTATTTGAACTCCTGACTTTGTGTGTGTTCAAAATGCACCATTCGAAGCCACATCATCATTTTTCAATCCTTTCTCACTTCATTTGTTATTTTTCATGCATTTACGAATTATTTTGAGCAATAAGACCTGAAAATTGAAAAGCATTTCAAATGAACTCTGAAAAGGTTGAAAGTTGGCATGGTATCATCATTTCATCCACCTAGCATGTGCAAGAAAGTTGAGAGGGTTACGGCAAAAACTGGATGCACTTCCTGTAAACAACGGACAATCTCTTTCAAAGTATCAGGATTTCATACGGAAACTCGTCTGTTACATAGGGATTTCACTTTTTAAAACTTATTTGAACTCCTGACTTTTTGTGAGTTCAAAATGCACCATTGAAAGCCACCTCATCTTTTTTAATCCTTTCTGACTTCATTTGTTATTTTTCATGCATTTACTAATTATTTTGAGCAATAAGACCCTAAAATTGAAAAGCATTTCAAATGAACTCAGAAAAGGTTGAAAGTTGGCATGGTATCATCATTTCATCCACATAGCATGTGCAAGAAAGTTGAGAGGGTTACGGCAAAAACTGGATGCACTTCGTGTACAAAACAGACAATCTCTTTCAAAGTATTAGGATTTCATATGGAAACTCGTCTGTTACAAAGGGATTTCATTTTTTTAAACTTATTTGAACTCCTGACTTTGTGTGTGTTCAAAATGCACCATTCGAAGCCACATCATCATTTTTCAATCCTTTCTGACTTCATTTGTTATTTTTCATGCATTTACTAATTATTTTGAGCAATAAGACCCTAAAATTGAAAAGCATTTCAAATGAACTCTGAATAGGTTGAAAGTTGGCATGGTATCATCATTTCATCCACATAGCATGCGCAAGAAAGTTGAGAGGATTACGGCAAAAACTGGATGCACTTCCTGTACAAAACGGACAATCTCTTTCAAAGTATCAGGATTTCATACGGAAACTCGTCTGTTACAAAGGGATTTCACTTATTAAAACTTATTTGAGCTCCTGACTTTTTTTGTGTTCAAAATGCACCATTCAAAGCCACATCATTATTTTTCAATCCTTTCTGACTTTATTTGTTATTTTTCATGCATTTACTAATAATTTTGTGCTATAAGACCCTAAAACTGAAAAGCATTTCAAATGAACTCTGAAAAGGTTGAAAGTTGGCATGGTATCATCATTTCATCCACATAGCATGTGCAAGAAAGTTGAGAGGGTTACGGCAAAAACTGGATGCACTTCGTGTACAAAACGGACAATCTCTTTCAAAGTATCAGGATTTCATACGGAAACTCGTCTGTTACAAAGGGATTTCATTTTTTTAAACTTATTTGAACTCCCGACTTTTTGTGTGTTCAAAATGCACCATTGAAAGCCACACCATCATTTTGAAATCCTTTCTGACTTCATTTGTTATTGTTCATGCATTTACTAATTATTTTGAGCAATAAGACCAAAAAATTGAAAAGCATTTCAAATGAACTCTGAAAAGGTTGAAAGTTGGCATGGTATCATCATTTCATCCACATAGCATGTGCAAGAAAGTTGAGAGGGTTACGGCAAAAACTGGATGCACTTCGTGTACAAAACGGACAATCTCTTTCAAAGTATCAGGATTTCATACGGAAACTCGTGTGTTACAAAGGGATTTCATTTTTTTAAACTTATTTGAACTCCTGACTTTGTGTGTGTTCAAAATGCACCATTCGAAGCCACATCATCATTTTTCAATCCTTTCTCACTTCATTTGTTATTTTTCATGCATTTACTAATTATTTTGAGCAATAAGACCCTAAAATTGAAAAGCATTTCAAATGAACTCTGAAAAGGTTGAAAGTTGGCATGGTATCATCATTTCATCCACATAGCATGTGCAAGAAAGTTTAAAGGGTTACAGCAAAAACTGGATGCACTTCCTGTACAAAACGGACAATCTCTTTCAAAGTATCAGGATTTCATACGGAAACTCGTCTGTTACAAAGGATTTCACTTTTTAAAACTTATTTGAACTCCTGACTTTTTGTGAGTTCAAAATGCACCATTGAAAGCCACCTCATCATTTTTCAATCCTTTCTGACTTCATTTGTTATTTTTCATGCATTTACTAATTATTTTGAGCAATAAGACCCTAAAATTGAAAAGCATTTCAAATGAACTCGGAAAAGGTTGATAGTTGGCATGGTATCATCATTTCATCCACATAGCATGTGCAAGAAAGTTGAGAGGGTTACGGCAAAAACTGGATGCACTTCGTGTACAAAACGGACAATCTCTTTCAAAGTATCAGGATTTCATACGGAAACTCGTCTGTTACAAAGGGATTTCTTTTTTTAAACTTATTTGAACTCCTGACTTTGTGTGTGTTCAAAATGCACCATTCGAAGCCACATCATCTTTTTTCAATCCTTTCTGACTTCATTTGTTATTTTTCATGCATTTACTAATTATTTTGAGCAATAAGACCCTAAAATTGAAAAGCAATTCAAATGAACTCTGAAAAGGTTGAAAGTTGGCATGGTATCATCATTTCATCCACATAGCATGTGCAAGAAAGTTGAGAGGGTTACGGCAAAAACTGGACGCACTTCGTGTACAAAACGGATAATCTCTTTCAAAGTATCAGGATTTCATACGGAAACTCGTCTGTTACAAAGGGATTTCATTTTTTAAAACTTATTTGAACTCCTGACTTTGTGTGTGTTCAAAATGCACCATTCGAAGCCACATCATCATTTTTCAATCCTTTCTGACTTCATTTGTTATTTTTCATGCATTTACTAATTATTTTGAGCTATAAGACCCTAAAATTGAAAAGCATTTCAAAAGAACTCTGAAAAGGTTGAAAGTTGGCATGGTATCATCATTTCATCCACATAGCATGTGCAAGAAAGTTGAAAGGGTTACGGCAAAAACTGGATGCACTTCGTGTACAAAACGGACAATCTCTTTCAAAGTATCAGGATTTCATACGGAAACTCGTCTGTTACAAAGGGATTTCATTTTTTAAACTTATTTGAACTGCTGACTTTTTGTGTGTTAAAAATGCACCATTCAAAGCCACATCATCATTTATCAATCCTTTCTGACTTCATTTGTTATTTTTCATGCATTTACTAATTATTTTGAGCAATAAGACCCTAAAATTGAAAAGCATTTCAAATGAACTCAGAAAAGGTTGAAAGTTGGCATGGTATCATCATTTCATCCACATAGCATGTGCAAGAAAGTTGAGAGGGTTACGGCAAAAACTGGATGCACTTCGTGTACAAAACGGACAATCTCTTTCAAAGTATCAGGATTTCATACGGAAACTCGTGTGTTACAAAGGGATTTCATTTTTTTAAACTTATTTGAACTCCTGACTTTGTGTGTGTTCAAAATGCACCATTCGAAGCCACATCATCATTTTTCAATCCTTTCTCACTTCATTTGTTATTTTTCATGCATTTACTAATTATTTTGAGCAATAAGACCCTAAAATTGAAAAGCATTTCAAATGAACTCTGAAAAGGTTGAAAGTTGGCATGGTATCATCATTTCATCCACATAGCATGTGCAAGAAAGTTTAAAGGGTTACAGCAAAAACTGGATGCACTTCCTGTACAAAACGGACAATCTCTTTCAAAGTATCAGGATTTCATACGGAAACTCGTCTGTTACAAAGGATTTCACTTTTTAAAACTTATTTGAACTCCTGACTTTTTGTGAGTTCAAAATGCACCATTGAAAGCCACCTCATCATTTTTCAATCCTTTCTGACTTCATTTGTTATTTTTCATGCATTTACTAATTATTTTGAGCAATAAGACCCTAAAATTGAAAAGCATTTCAAATGAACTCGGAAAAGGTTGAAAGTTGGCATGGTATCATCATTTCATCCACATAGCATGTGCAAGAAAGTTGAGAGGGTTACGGCAAAAACTGGATACACTTCGTGTACAAAACGGACAATCTCTTTCAAAGTATCAGGATTTCATACGGAAACTCGTCTGTTACAAAGGGATTTCTTTTTTTAAACTTATTTGAACTCCTGACTTTGTGTGTGTTCAAAATGCACCATTCGAAGCCACATCATCATTTTTCAATCCTTTCTGACTTCATTTGTTATTTTTCATGCATTTACTAATTATTTTGAGCAATAAGACCCTAAAATTCAAAAGCAATTCAAATGAACTCTGAAAAGGTTGAAAGTTGGCATGGTATCATCATTTCATCCACATAGCATGTGCAAGAAAGTTGAGAGGATTACGGCAAAAACTGGATGAACTTCCTGTACAAAACGGACAATCTCTTTCAAAGTATCAGGATTTCATACGGAAACTCATCTGTTACAAAGGGATTTCACTTTTTAAAACTTATTTGAGCTCCTGACTTTTTTGTTTTCAAAATGCACCATTCAAAGCCACATCATCATTTTTCAATCCTTTCTGACTTTATTTGTTATTTTTCATGCATTTACTAATAATTTTGAGCTATAAGACCCTAAAATTGAAAAGCATTTCAAATGAACTCTGAAAAGGTTGAAAGTTGGCATGGTATCATCATTTCATCCACATAGCATGTGCAAGAAAGTTGAGAGGGTTACGGCAAAAACTGGATGCACTTCGTGTACAAAACGGACAATCTCTTTCAATGTATCAGGATTTCATATGGAAACTCGTCTGTTACAAAGGGATTTCATTTTTTAAACTTATTTGAACTCCTGACTTTTTGTGTGTTCAAAATGCACCATTGAAAGCCACATCATCATTTTTCAATCCTTTCTGACTTCATTTGTTATTGTTCATGCATTTACTAATTATTTTCAGCTATAAGACCCGAAAATTGAAAAGCATTTCAAATGAACTCTGAAAAGGTTGAAAGTTGGCATGGTATCATCATTTCATCCACATAGCATGTGCAAGAAAGTTGAGAGGGTTACGGCAAAAATTGGATGCACTTCGTGTACAAAACGGACAATCTCTTTCAAAGTATCAGGATTTCATACGGAAACTCGTGTGTTACAAAGGGATTTCATTTTTTTAAACTTATTTGAACTCCTGACTTTGTGTGTGTTCAAAATGCACCATTCGAAGCCACATCATCATTTTTCAATCCTTTCTCACTTCATTTGTTATTTTTCATGCATTTACTAATTATTTTGAGCAATAAGACCCTAAAATTGAAAAGCATTTCAAATGAACTCTGAAAAGGTTGAAAGTTGGCATGGTATCATCATTTCATCCACATAGCATGTGCAAGAAAGTTTAAAGGGTTACAGCAAAAAATGGATGCACTTCCTGTACAAAACGGACAATCTCTTTCAAAGTATCAGGATTTCATACGGAAACTCGTCTGTTACAAAGGATTTCACTTTTTAAAACTTATTTGAACTCCTGACTTTTTGTGAGTTCAAAATGCACCAATGAAAGCCACCTCATCATTTTTCAATCCTTTCTGACTTCATTTGTTATTTTTCATGCATTTACTAATTATTTTGAGCAATAAGACCCTAAAATTGAAAAGCATTTCAAATGAACTCAGAAAAGGTTGAAAGTTGGCATGGTATCATCATTTCATCCACATAGCATGTGCAAGAAAGTTGAGAGGGTTACGGCAAAAACTGGATGCACTTCGTGTACAAAACGGACAATCTCTTTCAAAGTATCAGGATTTCATACGGAAACTCGTCTGTTACAAAGGGATTTCTTTTTTTAAACTTATTTGAACTCCTGACTTTGTGTGTGTTCAAAATGCACCATTCGAAGCCACATCATCATTTTTCAATCCTTTCTGACTTCATTTGTTATTTTTCATGCATTTACTAATTCTTTTCAGCAATAAGACCCTAAAATTGAAAAGCAATTCAAATGAACTCTGAAAAGGTTGAAAGTTGGCATGGTATCATCATTTCATCCACATAGCATGTGCAAGAAAGTTGAGAGGATTACGGCAAAAACTGGATGAACTTCCTGTACAAAACGGACAATCTCTTTCAAAGTAGCAGGATTTCATACAGAAACTCGTCTGTTACAAAGGGATTTCACTTTTTAAAACTTATTTGAGCTCCTGACTTTTTTGTTTTCAAAATGCACCATTCAAAGCCACATCATCATTTTTCAATCCTTTCTGACTTTATTTGTTATTTTTCATGCATTTACTAATAATTTTGAGCTATAAGACCCTAAAATTGAAAATCATTTCAAATGAACTCAGAAAAGGTTGAAAGTTGGCATGGTATCATCAGTTCATCCACATGGCATGTGCAAGAAAGTTGAGAGGGTTACGGCAAAAACTGGATGCACTTCGTGTACGAAACGGACAATCTCTTTCAAAGTATCAGGATTTCATACGGAAACTCGTCTGTTACAAAGGGATTTCATTTTTTTAAACTTATTTGAACTCCTGACTTTGTGTGTGTTCAAAATGCACCATTCGAAGCCACATCATCATTTTTCAATCCTTTCTGACTTCATTTGTTCTTTTTCATGCATTTACTAATTATTTTGAGCAATAAGACCGTAAAATTGAAAAGCATTTCAAATGAACTCAGAAAAGGTTGAAAGTTGGCATGGTATCATCAGTTCATCCACATGGCATGTGCAAGAAAGTTGAGAGGGTTACGGCAAAAACTGGATGCACTTCGTCTACGAAACGGACAATCTCTTTCAAAGTATCAGGATTTCGTACGGAAACTCGTATGTTACAAAGGGATTTCAATTTTTTAAACTTATTTGAACTCCTGACTTTGTGTGTGTTCAAAATGCACCATTCGAAGCCACATCATCATTTTTCAATCCTTTCTGACTTCATTTGTTCTTTTTCATGCATTTACTAATTATTTTGAGCAATAAGACCCTAAAATTGAAAAGCATTTCAAATGAACTCTGAAAAGGTTGAAAGTTGGCATGGTATCATCATTTCATCCACATGGCATGTGCAAGAAATTTGAGAGGGTTACGGCAAAAACTGGATGCACTTCGTGTACAAAATGGACAATCTCTTTCAAAGTATCAGGATTTCAAACGTTAACTCGTCTGTTACAAAGGGATTTCATTTTTTTAAACTTATTTGAACTCCTGACTTTGTGTGTGTTCAAAATGCACCATTTGAAGCCACATCATCATTTTTCAATCCTTTCTGACTTCATTTGTTATTTTTCATGCATTTACTAATTATTTTGAGCAATAAGACCCTAAAATTGAAAAGCATTTCAAATGAACTCTGAAAAGGTTGAAAGTTGGCATGGTATCATCATTTCATCCACATGGCATGTGCAAGAAATTTGAGAGGGTTACGGCAAAAACTGGATGCACTTCGTGTACAAAACGGACAATCTCTTTCAAAGTATCAGGATTTCAAACGGAAACTCGTCTGTTACAAAGGGATTTCATTTTTTTAACTTATTTGAACTCCTGACTTTGTGTGTGTTCAAAATGCACCATTTGAAGCCACATCATCATTTTTCAATCCTTTCTGACTTGATTTGTTATTTTTCATGCATTTACTAATTATTTTGAGCAATAAGACCCTAAAATTGAAAAGCATTTCAAATGAACTCCGAAAAGGTTGTAAGTTGGCATGGTATCATCATTTCATCCACATAGCATGTGCAAGAAATTTGAGAGGGTTACGGCAAAAACTGGATGCACTTCGTGTACAAAACGGACAATCTCTTTCAAAGTATCAGGATTTCATACGGAAACTCGTCTGTTACAAAAGGATTTCATTTTTTTAAACTTATTTGAACTCCTGACTTTGTGTGTGTTCAAAATGCACCATTCGAAGCCACATCATCATTTTTCAATCCTTTCTGACTTCATTTGTTGTTTTTCATGCATTTACTAATTATTTTGAGCAATAAGACCCTAAAATTGAAAAGCATTTCAAATGAACTCTGAAAAGGTTGAAAGTTGGCATGGTATCATCATTTCATCCACATAGCATGTGCAAGAAAGTTGAGAGGGTTACGGCAAAAACTGGATGCACTTCGTGTACAAAACGGACAATCTCTTTCAAAGTATCAGGATTTCATACGGAAACTCGTCTGTTACAAAAGGATTTCATTTTTTTAAACTTATTTGAACTCCTGACTTTGTGTGTGTTCAAAATGCACCATTCGAAGCCACATCATCATTTTTCAATCCTTTCTGACTTCATTTGTTATTTTTCATGCATTACTAATTATTTTGAGCAATAAGACCCTAAAATTGAAAAGCATTTCAAATGAACTCTGAAAAGGTTGAAAGTTGGCATGGTATCATCATTTCATCCACATGGCATGTGCAAGAAATTTGAGAGGGTTACGGCAAAAACTGGATGCACTTCGTGTACAAAACGGACAATCTCTTTCAAAGTATCAGGATTTCAAACGTTAACTCGTCTGTTACAAAGGGATTTCATTTTTTTAAACTTATTTGAACTCCTGACTTTGTGTGTGTTCAAAATGCACCATTTGAAGCCACATCATCATTTTTCAATCCTTTCTGACTTCATTTGTTATTTTTCATGCATTTACTAATTATTTTGAGCAATAAGACCCTAAAATTGAAAAGCATTTCAAATGAACTCTGAAAAGGTTGAAAGTTGGCATGGTATCATCATTTCATCCACATGGCATGTGCAAGAAATTTGAGAGGGTTACGGCAAAAACTGGATGCACTTCGTGTACAAAACGGACAATCTCTTTCAAAGTATCAGGATTTCAAACGGAAACTCGTCTGTTACAAAGGGATTTCATTTTTTTAACTTATTTGAACTCCTGACTTTGTGTGTGTTCAAAATGCACCATTTGAAGCCACATCATCATTTTTCAATCCTTTCTGACTTGATTTGTTATTTTTCATGCATTTACTAATTATTTTGAGCAATAAGACCCTAAAATTGAAAAGCATTTCAAATGAACTCCGAAAAGGTTGTAAGTTGGCATGGTATCATCATTTCATCCACATAGCATGTGCAAGAAATTTGAGAGGGTTACGGCAAAAACTGGATGCACTTCGTGTACAAAACGGACAATCTCTTTCAAAGTATCAGGATTTCATACGGAAACTCGTCTGTTACAAAAGGATTTCATTTTTTTAAACTTATTTGAACTCCTGACTTTGTGTGTGTTCAAAATGCACCATTCGAAGCCACATCATCATTTTTCAATCCTTTCTGACTTCATTTGTTGTTTTTCATGCATTTACTAATTATTTTGAGCAATAAGACCCTAAAATTGAAAAGCATTTCAAATGAACTCTGAAAAGGTTGAAAGTTGGCATGGTATCATCATTTCATCCACATAGCATGTGCAAGAAAGTTGAGAGGGTTACGGCAAAAACTGGATGCACTTCGTGTACAAAACGGACAATCTCTTTCAAAGTATCAGGATTTCATACGGAAACTCGTCTGTTACAAAAGGATTTCATTTTTTTAAACTTATTTGAACTCCTGACTTTGTGTGTGTTCAAAATGCACCATTCGAAGCCACATCATCATTTTTCAATCCTTTCTGACTTCATTTGTTCTTTTTCATGCATTTACTAATTATTTTGAGCAATAAGACCCTAAAATTGAAAAGCATTTCAAATGAACTCTGAAAAGGTTGAAAGTTGGCATGGTATCATCATTTCATCCACATAGCATGTGCAAGAAAGTTGAGAGGGTTACGGCAAAAACTGGATGCACTTCGTGTACAAAACGGACAATCTCTTTCAAAGTATCAGGATTTCATACGGAAACTCGTCTGTTACAAAGGGATTTCTTTTTTTAAACTTATTTGAACTCCTGACTTTGTGTGTGTTCAAAATGCACCATTCGAAGCCACATCATCATTTTTCAATCCTTTCTGACTTCATTTGTTATTTTTCATGCATTTACTAATTATTTTGAGCAATAAGACCCTAAAATTGAAAAGCAATTCAAATGAACTCTGAAAAGGTTGTAAGTTGGCATGGTATCATCATTTCATCCACATAGCATGTGCAAGAAAGTTGAGAGGATTACGGCAAAAACTGGATGAACTTCCTGTACAAAACGGACAATCTCTTTCAAAGTATCAGGATTTCATACGGAAACTCGTCTGTTACAAAGGGATTTCACTTTTTAAAACTTATTTGAGCTCCTGACTTTTTTGTTTTCAAAATGCACCATTCAAAGCCACATCATCATTTTTCAATCCTTTCTGACTTTATTTGTTATTTTTCATGCATTTACTAATAATTTTGAGCTATAAGACCCTAAAATTGAAAAGCATTTCAAATGAACTCAGAAAAGGTTGAAAGTTGGCATGGTATCATCAGTTCATCCACATGGCATGTGCAAGAAAGTTGAGAGGGTTACGGCAAAAACTGGATGCACTTCGTGTACGAAACGGACAATCTCTTTCAAAGTATCAGGATTTCATACGGAAACTCGTCTGTTACAAAGGGATTTCATTTTTTTAAACTTATTTGAACTCCTGACTTTGTGTGTGTTCAAAATGCACCATTCGAAGCCACATCATCATTTTTCAATCCTTTCTGACTTCATTTGTTCTTTTTCATGCATTTACTAATTATTTTGAGCAATAAGACCCTAAAATTGAAAAGCATTTCAAATGAACTCTGAAAAGGTTGAAAGTTGGCATGGTATCATCATTTCATCCACATGGCATGTGCAAGAAATTTGAGAGGGTTACGGCAAAAACTGGATGCACTTCGTGTACAAAACGGACAATCTCTTTCAAAGTATCAGGATTTCAAACGGAAACTCGTCTGTTACAAAGGGATTTCATTTTTTTAAACTTATTTGAACTCCTGAAATTGTGTGTGTTCAAAATGCACCATTTGAAGCCACATCATCATTTTTCAATCCTTTCTGACTTCATTTGTTATTTTTCATGCATTTACTAATTATTTTGAGCAATAAGACCCTAAAATTGAAAAGCATTTCAAATGAACTCTGAAAAGGTTGAAAGTTGGCATGGTATCATCATTTCATCCACATAGCATGTGCAAGAAAGTTGAGAGGGTTACGGCAAAAACTGGATGCACTTCGTGTACAAAACGGACAATCTCTTTCAAAGTATCAGGATTTCATACGGAAACTCGTCTGTTACAAAGGGATTTCTTTTTTTAAACTTATTTGAACTCCTGACTTTGTGTGTGTTCAAAATGCACCATTCGAAGCCACATCATCATTTTTCAATCCTTTCTGACTTCATTTGTTATTTTTCATGCATTTACTAATTATTTTGAGCAATAAGACCCTAAAATTGAAAAGCAATTCAAATGAACTCTGAAAAGGTTGTAAGTTGGCATGGTATCATCATTTCATCCACATAGCATGTGCAAGAAAGTTGAGAGGATTATGGCAAAAACTGGATGAACTTCCTGTACAAAACGGACAATCTCTTTCAAAGTATCAGGATTTCATACGGAAACTCGTCTGTTACAAAGGGATTTCACTTTTTAAAACTTATTTGAGCTCCTGACTTTTTTGTTTTCAAAATGCACCATTCAAAGCCACATCATCATTTTTCAATCCTTTCTGACTTTATTTGTTATTTTTCATGCATTTACTAATAATTTTGAGCTATAAGACCCTAAAATTGAAAAGCATTTCAAATGAACTCAGAAAAGGTTGAAAGTTGGCATGGTATCATCAGTTCATCCACATGGCATGTGCAAGAAATTTGAGAGGGTTACGGCAAAAACTGGATGCACTTCGTGTACGAAACGGACAATCTCTTTCAAAGTATCAGGATTTCATACGGAAACTCGTCTGTTACAAAGGGATTTCATTTTTTTAAACTTATTTGAACTCCTGACTTTGTGTGTGTTCAAAATGCACCATTCGAAGCCACATCATCATTTTTCAATCCTTTCTGACTTCATTTGTTCTTTTTCATGCATTTACTAATTATTTTGAGCAATAAGACCCTAAAATTGAAAAGCATTTCAAATGAACTCTGAAAAGGTTGAAAGTTGGCATGGTATCATCATTTCATCCACATGGCATGTGCAAGAAATTTGAGAGGGTTACGGCAAAAACTGGATGCACTTCGTGTACAAAACGGACAATCTCTTTCAAAGTATCAGGATTTCAAACGGAAACTCGTCTGTTACAAAGGGATTTCATTTTTTTAAACTTATTTGAACTCCTGAAATTGTGTGTGTTCAAAATGCACCATTTGAAGCCACATCATCATTTTTCAATCCTTTCTGACTTCATTTGTTATTTTTCATGCATTTACTAATTATTTTGAGCAATAAGACCCTAAAATTGAAAAGCATTTCAAATGAACTCTGAAAAGGTTGTAAGTTGGCATGGTATCATCATTTCATCCACATAGCATGTGCAAGAAAGTTGAGAGGGTTACGGCAAAAACTGGATGCACTTCGTGTACAAAACGGACAATCTCTTTCAAAGTATCAGGATTTCATACGGAAACTCGTCTGTTACAAAGGGATTTCTTTTTTTAAACTTATTTGAACTCCTGACTTTGTGTGTGTTCAAAATGCACCATTCGAAGCCACATCATCATTTTTCAATCCTTTCTGACTTCAATTTTTATTTTTCATGCATTACTAATTATTTTGAGCAATAAGACCCTAAAATTGAAAAGCAATTCAAATGAACTCTGAAAAGGTTTAAAGTTGGCATGGTATCATCATTTCATCCACATAGCATGTGCAAGAAAGTTGAGAGGATTACGGCAAAAACTGGATGAACTTCCTGTACAAAACGGACAATCTCTTTCAAAGTATCAGGATTTCATACGGAAACTCGTCTGTTACAAAGGGATTTCACTTTTTAAAACTTATTTGAGCTCCTGACTTTTTTGTTTTCAAAATGCACCATTCAAAGCCACATCATCATTTTTCAATCCTTTCTGACTTTATTTGTTATTTTTCATGCATTTACTAATAATTTTGAGCTATAAGACCCTAAAATTGAAAATCATTTCAAATGAACTCAGAAAAGGTTGAAAGTTGGCATGGTATCATCAGTTCATCCACATGGCATGTGCAAGAAAGTTGAGAGGGTTACGGCAAAAACTGGATGCACTTCGTGTACGAAACGGACAATCTCTTTCAAAGTATCAGGATTTCATACGGAAACTCGTCTGTTACAAAGGGATTTCATTTTTTTAAACTTATTTGAACTCCTGACTTTGTGTGTGTTCAAAATGCACCATTCGAAGCCACATCATCATTTTTCAATCCTTTCTGACTTCATTTGTTCTTTTTCATGCATTTACTAATTATTTTGAGCAATAAGACCCTAAAATTGAAAAGCATTTCAAATGAACTCTGAAAAGGTTGAAAGTTGGCATGGTATCATCATTTCATCCACATGGCATGTGCAAGAAATTTGAGAGGGTTACGGCAAAAACTGGATGCACTTCGTGTACAAAACGGACAATCTCTTTCAAAGTATCAGGATTTCAAACGTTAACTCGTCTGTTACAAAGGGATTTCATTTTTTTAAACTTATTTGAACTCCTGACTTTGTGTGTGTTCAAAATGCACCATTTGAAGCCACATCATCATTTTTCAATCCTTTCTGACTTCATTTGTTATTTTTCATGCATTTACTAATTATTTTGAGCAATAAGACCCTAAAATTGAAAAGCATTTCAAATGAACTCCGAAAAGGTTGTAAGTTGGCATGGTATCATCATTTCATCCACATAGCATGTGCTAGAAATTTGAGAGGGTTACGGCAAAAACTGGATGCACTTCGTGTACAAAACGGACAATCTCTTTCAAAGTATCAGGATTTCATACGGAAACTCGTCTGTTACAAAGGGATTTCACTTTTTAAAACTTATTTGAGCTCCTGACTTTTTTGTTTTCAAAATGCACCATTCAAAGCCACATCATCATTTTTCAATCCTTTCTGACTTTATTTGTTATTTTTCATGCATTTACTAATAATTTTGAGCTATAAGACCCTAAAATTGAAAAGCATTTCAAATGAACTCAGAAAAGGTTGAAAGTTGGCATGGTATCATCAGTTCATCCACATGGCATGTGCAAGAAAGTTGAGAGGGTTACGGCAAAAACTGGATGCACTTCGTATACGAAACGGACAATCTCTTTCAAAGTATCAGGATTTCATACGGAAACTCGTCTGTTACAAAAGGATTTCATTTTTTTAAACTTATTTGAACTCCTGACTTTGTGTGTGTTCAAAATGCACCATTCGAAGCCACATCATCATTTTTCAATCCTTTCTGACTTCATTTGTTCTTTTCATGCATTTACTAATTATTTTGAGCAATAAGACCCTAAAATTGAAAAGCATTTCAAATGAACTCTTAAAAGGTTGAAGGTTGGCATGGTATCATCATTTCATCCACATAGCATGTGCAAGAAAGTTGAGAGGATTACGGCAAAAACTGGATGCACTTCGTGTACAAAACGGACAATCTCTTTCAAAGTATCAGGATTTCATACGGAAACTCGTCTTTTACAAAGAGATTTCAGTTTTTAAAACTTATTTGAGCTCCTGACTTTTTTTTGTTCAAAATGCACCATTAAAAGCCACATCATCATTTTTCAATCCTTTCTGACTTTATTTGTTATTTTTCATGCATTTACTAATTATTTTCAGCTATAAGACCCTAAAATTGAAAAGCATTTCAAATGAACTCTGAAAAGGTTGAAAGTTGGCATGGTATCATCATTTCATCCACATAGCATGTGCAAGAAAGTTGAGAGGGTTACGACAAAAACTGGATGCACTTCGTGTACTAAACGGACAATCTCTTTCAAAGTATCAAGATTTCATACGGAAACTCGTCTGTTACAAAGGGATTTCATTTTTTAAAACTTATTTGAAATCCTGACTTTGTGTGTGTTCAAAATGCACCATTCGATGCCACATCATCATTTTTCAATCCTTTCTGACTTCATTTGTTATTTTTCATGCATTTACTAATTATTTTGAGCAATAAGACCCTAAAATTGAAAAGCATTTCAAATGAACTCAGAAAAGGTTGAAAGTTGGCATGGTATCATCATTTCATCCACATGGCATGTGCAAGAAAGTTGAGAGGGTTACGGCAAATAATGTTACAAAGGGATTTCATTTTTTAAAACTTATTTGAACTCCTGACTTTTTGTGTGTTCAAAATGCACCATTGAAAGCCACATCATCATTTTTCAATCCTTTCTGACTTCATTTGTTCTTTTTCATGCATTTACTAATTATTTTGAGCAATAAGACCCTAAAATTGAAAAGCATTTAAAATGAACTCAGAAAAGGTTGAAAGTTGGCATGCTATCATCATTTTATCCACATGGCATGTGCAAGAAAGTTGAGAGGGTTACGGCAAAAACTGGATGCACTTCGTGTACAAAACGGACAATCTCTTTCAAAGTATCAGGATTTCATACGGAAACTCGTTTGTTACAAAGGGATTTCATTTTTTTAAACTTATTCGAACTCCTGACTTTTTGTGTGTTCAAAATGCACCATTGAAAGCCACATCATCATTTTTCAATCCTTTCTGACTTCATTTGTTATTGTTCATGCATTTACTAATTATTTTCAGCTATAAGACCCGAAAATTGGCAAGCATTTCAAATGAACTCTGAAAAGGTCGAAAGTTGGCATGGTATCATCATTTCATCCACATAGCATGTGCAAGAAAGTTGAGAGGGTTACGGCAGAAACTGGATGCACTTCGTGTACAAAACTGACAATCTCTTTCAAAGTATCAGGATTTCATACGGAAACTCGTCTGTTACAAAGGGATTTCATTTTTAAAACTTATTTGAACTCCTGACTTTTTGTGTGTTCAAAATGCACCATTCAAAGCCACATCATCATTTTTCAATCCTTTCTGACTTCATTTGTTATTTTTCATGCATTTACTAATTATTTTGAGCAATAAGACCAAAAAATTGAAAAGCATTTCAAATGAACTCAGAAAAGGTTGAAAGTTGGCATGGTATCATCATTTCATCCACATGGCATGTGCAAGAAAGTTGAGAGGGTTACGGCAAAAACTGGATGCACTTCGTGTACAAAACGGACAATCTCTTTCAAAGTATCAGGATTTCATTCGGAAACTCGTGTGTTACAAAGGGATTTCATTTTTTAAACTTATTTGAACTCCTGACTTTGTGTGTGTTCAAAATGCACCATTCGAAGCCTCATCATCATTTTTCAATCCTTTCTCACTTCATTTGTTATTTTTCTTGCATTTACTAATTATTTTGAGCAATAAGACCTGAAAATTGAAAAGCATTTCAAATGAACTCTGAAAAGGTTGAAAGTTGGCATGGTATCATCATTTCATCCACATAGCATGTGCAAGAAAGTTGAGAGGGTTACGGCAAAAACTGGATGCACTTCCTGTACAAAACGGACAATCTCTTTCAAAGTATCAGGATTTCATACGGAAACTCGTCTGTTACAAAGGGATTTCTTTTTTGAAACTTATTTGAACTCCTGACTTTGTGTGTGTTCAAAATGCACCATTCGAAGCCACATCATCATTTTTCAATCCTTTCTGACTTCATTTGTTATTTTTCATGCATTACTAATTATTTTGAGCAATAAGACCCTAAAATTGAAAAGCAATTCAAATGAACTCTGAAAAGGTTGAAAGTTGGCATGGTATCATCATTTCATCCACATAGCATGTGCAAGAAAGTTGAGAGGATTACGGCAAAAACTGGATGAACTTCCTGTACAAAACGGACAATCTCTTTCAAAGTATCAGGATTTCATACGGAAACTCGTCTGTTACAAAGGGATTTCACTTTTTAAAACTTATTTGAGCTCCTGACTTTTTTGTTTTCAAAATGCACCATTCAAAGCCACATCATCATTTTTCAATCCTTTCTGACTTTATTTGTTATTTTTCATGCATTTACTAATAATTTTGAGCTATAAGACCCTAAAATTGAAAAGCATTTCAAATGAACTCAGAAAAGGTTGAAAGTTGGCATGGTATCATCAGTTCATCCACATGGCATGTGCAAGAAAGTTGAGAGGGTTACGGCAAAAACTGGATGCACTTCGTATACGAAACGGACAATCTCTTTCAAAGTATCAGGATTTCATACGGAAACTCGTCTGTTACAAAGGGATTTCATTTTTTTAAACTTATTTGAACTCCTGACTTTGTGTGTGTTCAAAATGCACCATTCGAAGCCACATCATCATTTTTCAATCCTTTCTGACTTCATTTGTTCTTTTTCATGCATTTACTAATTATTTTGAGCAATAAGACCCTAAAATTGAAAAGCATTTCAAATGAACTCTGAAAAGGTTGAAAGTTGGCATGGTATCATCATTTCATCCACATGGCATGTGCAAGAAATTTGAGAGGGTTACGGCAAAAACTGGATGCACTTCGTGTACAAAACGGACAATCTCTTTCAAAGTATCAGGATTTCAAACGTTAACTCGTCTGTTACAAAGGGATTTCATTTTTTTAAACTTATTTGAACTCCTGACTTTGTGTGTGTTCAAAATGCACCATTTGAAGCCACATCATCATTTTTCAATCCTTTCTGACTTCATTTGTTATTTTTCATGCATTTACTAATTATTTTGAGCAATAAGACCCTAAAATTGAAAAGCATTTCAAATGAACTCCGAAAAGGTTGTAAGTTGGCATGGTATCATCATTTCATCCACATAGCATGTGCTAGAAATTTGAGAGGGTTACGGCAAAAACTGGATGCACTTCGTGTACAAAACGGACAATCTCTTTCAAAGTATCAGGATTTCATACGGAAACTCGTCTGTTACAAAAGGATTTCATTTTTTTAAACTTATTTGAACTCCTGACTTTGTGTGTGTTCAAAATGCACCATTCGAAGCCACATCATCATTTTTCAATCCTTTCTGACTTCATTTGTTCTTTTTCATGCATTTACTAATTATTTTGAGCAATAAGACCCTAAAATTGAAAAGCATTTCAAATGAACTCTTAAAAGGTTGAAGGTTGGCATGGTATCATCATTTCATCCACATAGCATGTGCAAGAAAGTTGAGAGGATTACGGCAAAAACTGGATGCACTTCGTGTACAAAACGGACAATCTCTTTCAAAGTATCAGGATTTCATACGGAAACTCGTCTTTTACAAAGGGATTTCAGTTTTTAAAACTTATTTGAGCTCCTGACTTTTTTTGTGTTCAAAATGCACCATTCAAAGCCACATCATCATTTTTCAATCCTTTCTGACTTTATTTGTTATTTTTCATGCATTTACTAATTATTTTCAGCTATAAGACCCTAAAATTGAAAAGCATTTCAAATGAACTCTGAAAAGGTTGAAAGTTGGCATGGTATCATCATTTCATCCACATAGCATGTGCAAGAAAGTTGAGAGGGTTACGACAAAAACTGGATGCACTTCGTGTACTAAACGGACAATCTCTTTCAAAGTATCAAGATTTCATACGGAAACTCGTCTGTTACAAAGGGATTTCATTTTTTAAAACTTATTTGAACTCCTGACTTTGTGTGTGTTCAAAATGCACCATTTGATGCCACATCATCATTTTTCAATCCTTTCTGACTTCATTTGTTATTTTTCATGCATTTACTAATTATTTTGAGCAATAAGACCCTAAAATTGAAAAGCATTTCAAATGAACTCGGAAAAGGTTGAAAGTTGGCATGGTATCATCATTTCATCCACATGGCATGTGCAAGAAAGTTGAGAGGGTTACGGCAAATAATGTTACAAAGGGATTTCATTTTTTAAAACTTATTTGAACTCCTGACTTTTTGTGTGTTCAAAATGCACCATTGAAAGCCACATCATCATTTTTCAATCCTTTCTGACTTCATTTGTTCTTTTTCATGCATTTACTAATTATTTTGAGCAATAAGACCCTAAAATTGAAAAGCATTTAAAATGAACTCAGAAAAGGTTGAAAGTTGGCATGCTATCATCATTTTATCCACATGGCATGTGCAAGAAAGTTGAGAGGGTTACGGCAAAAACTGGATGCACTTCGTGTACAAAACGGACAATCTCTTTCAAAGTATCAGGATTTCATACGGAAACTCGTCTGTTACAAAGGGATTTCATTTTTAAAACTTATTTGAACTCCTGACTTTTTGTGTGTTCAAAATGCACCATTCAAAGCCACATCATCATTTTTCAATCCTTTCTGACTTCATTTGTTATTTTTCATGCATTTACTAATTATTTTGAGCAATAAGACCAAAAAATTGAAAAGCATTTCAAATGAACTCAGAAAAGGTTGAAAGTTGGCATGGTATCATCATTTCATCCACATGGCATGTGCAAGAAAGTTGAGAGGGTTACGGCAAAAACTGGATGCACTTCGTGTACAAAACGGACAATCTCTTTCAAAGTATCAGGATTTCATTCGGAAACTCGTGTGTTACAAAGGGATTTCATTTTTTAAACTTATTTGAACTCCTGACTTTGTGTGTGTTCAAAATGCACCATTCGAAGCCACATCATCATTTTTCAATCCTTTCTCACTTCATTTGTTATTTTTCTTGCATTTACTAATTATTTTGAGCAATAAGACCTGAAAATTGAAAAGCATTTCAAATGAACTCTGAAAAGGTTGAAAGTTGGCATGGTATCATCATTTCATCCACATAGCATGTGCAAGAAAGTTGAGAGGGTTACGGCAAAAACTGGATGCACTTCCTGTACAAAACGGACAATCTCTTTCAAAGTATCAGGATTTCATACGGAAACTCGTCTGTTACATAGGGATTTCACTTTTTAAAACTTATTTGAACTCCTGACTTTTTGTGAGTTCAAAATGCACCATTGAAAGCCACCTCATCATTTTTAATCCTTTCTGACTTCATTTGTTATTTTTCATGCATTTACTAATTATTTTGAGCAATAAGACCCTAAAATTGAAAAGCATTTCAAATGAACTCAGAAAAGGTTGAAAGTTGGCATGGTATCATCATTTCATCCACATAGCATGTGCAAGAAAGTTGAGAGGGTTACGGCAAAAACTGGATGCACTTCGTGTACAAAACAGACAATCTCTTTCAAAGTATCAGGATTTCATATGGAAACTCGTCTGTTACAAAGGGATTTCATTTTTTTAAACTTATTTGAACTCCTGACTTTGTGTGTGTTCAAAATGCACCATTCGAAGCCACATCATCATTTTTCAATCCTTTCTGACTTCATTTGTTATTTTTCATGCATTTACTAATTATTTTGAGCAATAAGACCCTAAAATTGAAAAGCATTTCAAATGAACTCTGAAAAGGTTGAAAGTTGGCATGGTATCATCATTTCATCCACATAGCAAGCGCAAGAAAGTTGAGAGGATTACGGCAAAAACTGGATGCACTTCCTGTACAAAACGGACAATCTCTTTCAAAGTATCAGGATTTCATACGGAAACTCGTCTGTTACAAAGGGATTTCACTTTTTAAAACTTATTTGAGCTCCTGACTTTTTTTGTGTTCAAAATGCACCATTCAAAGCCACATCATTATTTTTCAGTCCTTTCTGACTTTATTTGTTATTTTTCATGCATTTACTAATAATGTTGTGCTATAAGACCCTAAAACTGAAAAGCATTTCAAATGAACTCTGAAAAGGTTGAAAGTTGGCATGGTATCATCATTTCATCCACATAGCATGTGCAAGAAAGTTGAGAGGGTTACGGCAAAAACTGGATGCACTTCGTGTACAAAACGGACAATCTCTTTCAAAGTATCAGGATTTCATACGGAAACTCGTCTGTTACAAAGGGATTTCATTTCTTTAAACTTATTTGAACTCCTGACTTTGTGTGTGTTCAAAATGCACCATTCGAAGCCACATCATCATTTTTCAATCCTTTCTGACTTCATTTGTTATTTTTCATGCATTTACTAATTATTTTGAGCAATAAGACCCTAAAATTGAAAAGCATTTCAAATGAACTCTGAAAAGGTTGAAAGTTGGCATGGTATCATCATTTCATCCACATAGCATGCGCAAGAAAGTTGAGAGGATTACGGCAAAAACTGGATGCACTTCCTGTACTAAACGGACAATCTCTTTCAAAGTATCAAGATTTCATATGGAAACTCGTCTGTTACAAAGGGATTTCATTTTTTAAAACTTATTTGAACTCCTGACTTTGTGTGTGTTCAAAATGCACCATTCGATGCCACATCATCATTTTTCAATCCTTTCTGACTTCATTTGTTATTTTTCATGCATTTACTAATTATTTTGAGCAATAAGACCCTAAAATTGAAAAGCATTTCAAATGAACTCAGAAAAGGTTGAAAGTTGGCATGGTATCATCATTTCATCCACATGGCATGTGCAAGAAAGTTGAGAGGGTTACGGCAAATAATGTTACAAAGGGATTTCATTTTTTAAAACTTATTTGAACTCCTGACTTTTTGTGTGTTCAAAATGCACCATTGAAAGCCACATCATCATTTTTCAATCCTTTCTGACTTCATTTGTTCTTTTTCATGCATTTACTAATTATTTTGAGCAATAAGACCCTAAAATTGAAAAGCATTTAAAATGAACTCAGAAAAGGTTGAAAGTTGGCATGCTATCATCATTTTATCCACATGGCATGTGCAAGAAAGTTGAGAGGGTTACGGCAAAAACTGGATGCACTTCGTGTACAAAACGGACAATCTCTTTCAAAGTATCAGGATTTCATACGGAAACTCGTCTGTTACAAAGGGATTTCATTTTTTAAAACTTATTTGAACTCCTGACTTTTTGTGTGTTCAAAATGCACCATTGAAAGCCACATCATCATTTTTCAATCCTTTCTGACTTCATTTGTTATTGTTCATGCATTTACTAATTATTTTCAGCTATAAGACCCGAAAATTGACAAGCATTTCAAATGAACTCTGAAAAGGTCGAAAGTTGGCATGGTATCATCATTTCATCCACATAGCATGTGCAAGAAAGTTGAGAGGGTTACGGCAAAAACTGGATGCACTTCGTGTACAAAACTGACAATCTCTTTCAAAGTATCAGGATTTCATACGGAAACTCGTCTGTTACAAAGGGATTTCATTTTTAAAACTTATTTGAACTCCTGACTTTTTGTGTGTTCAAAATGCACCATTCAAAGCCACATCATCATTTTTCAATCCTTTCTGACTTCATTTGTTATTTTTCATGCATTTACTAATTATTTTGAGCAATAAGACCAAAAAATTGAAAAGCATTTCAAATGAACTCAGAAAAGGTTGAAAGTTGGAAGGTATCATCATTTCATCCACATGGCATGTGCAAGAAAGTTGAGAGGGTTACGGCAAAAACTGGATGCACTTCGTGTACAAAACGGACAATCTCTTTCAAAGTATCAGGATTTCATTCGGAAACTCGTGTGTTACAAAGGGATTTCATTTTTTAAACTTATTTGAACTCCTGACTTTGTGTGTGTTCAAAATGCACCATTCGAAGCCACATCATCATTTTTCAATCCTTTCTCACTTCATTTGTTATTTTTCTTGCATTTACTAATTATTTTGAGCAATAAGACCTGAAAATTGAAAAGCATTTCAAATGAACTCTGAAAAGGTTGAAAGTTGGCATGGTATCATCATTTCATCCACATAGCATGTGCAAGAAAGTTGAGAGGGTTACGGCAAAAACTGGATGCACTTCCTGTACAAAACGGACAATCTCTTTCAAAGTATCAGGATTTCATACGGAAACTCGTCTGTTACATAGGGATTTCACTTTTTAAAACTTATTTGAACTCCTGACTTTTTGTGAGTTCAAAATGCACCATTGAAAGCCACCTCATCATTTTTAATCCTTTCTGACTTCATTTGTTATTTTTCATGCATTTACTAATTATTTTGAGCAATAAGACCCTAAAATTGAAAAGCATTTCAAATGAACTCAGAAAAGGTTGAAAGTTGGCATGGTATCATCATTTCATCCACATAGCATGTGCAAGAAAGTTGAGAGGGTTACGGCAAAAACTGGATGCACTTCGTGTACAAAACAGACAATCTCTTTCAAAGTATCAGGATTTCATATGGAAACTCGTCTGTTACAAAGGGATTTCATTTTTTTAAACTTATTTGAACTCCTGACTTTGTGTGTGTTCAAAATGCACCATTCGAAGCCACATCATCATTTTTCAATCCTTTCTGACTTCATTTGTTATTTTTCATGCATTTACTAATTATTTTGAGCAATAAGACCCTAAAATTGAAAAGCATTTCAAATGAACTCTGAAAAGGTTGAAAGTTGGCATGGTATCATCATTTCATCCACATAGCAAGCGCAAGAAAGTTGAGAGGATTACGGCAAAAACTGGATGCACTTCCTGTACAAAACGGACAATCTCTTTCAAAGTATCAGGATTTCATACGGAAACTCGTCTGTTACAAAGGGATTTCACTTATCAAAACTTATTTGAGCTCCTGACTTTTTTTGTGTTCAAAATGCACCATTCAAAGCCACATCATTATTTTTCAATCCTTTCTGACTTTATTTGTTATTTTTCATGCATTTACTAATAATGTTGTGCTATAAGACCCTAAAACTGAAAAGCATTTCAAATGAACTCTGAAAAGGTTGAAAGTTGGCATGGTATCATCATTTCATCCACATAGCATGTGCAAGAAAGTTGAGAGGGTTACGGCAAAAACTGGATGCACTTCGTGTACAAAACGGACAATCTCTTTCAAAGTATCAGGATTTCATACGGAAACTCGTCTGTTACAAAGGGATTTCATTTCTTTAAACTTATTTGAACTCCTGACTTTGTGTGTGTTCAAAATGCACCATTCGAAGCCACATCATCATTTTTCAATCCTTTCTGACTTCATTTGTTATTTTTCATGCATTTACTAATTATTTTGAGCAATAAGACCCTAAAATTGAAAAGCATTTCAAATGAACTCTGAAAAGGTTGAAAGTCGGCATGGTATCATCACTTCATCCACATAGCATGCGCAAGAAAGTTGAGAGGATTACGGCAAAAACTGGATGCACTTCCTGTACAAAACGGACAATCTCTTTCAAAGTATCAGGATTTCATACGGAAACTCGTCTGTTACAAAGGGATTTCACTTTTTAAAACTTATTTGAGCTCCTGACTTTTTTTGTGTTCAAAATGCACCATTCAAAGCCACATCATTATTTTTCAATCCTTTCTGACTTTATTTGTTATTTTTCATGCATTTACTAATAAAATTTTGTGCTATAAGACCCTAAAACTGAAAAGCATTTCAAATGAACTCTGAAAAGGTTGAAAGTTGGCATGGTATCATCATTTCATCCACATAGCATGTGCAAGAAAGTTGAGAGGGTTACGGCAAAAACTGGATGCACTTCGTGTACAAAACGGACAATCTCTTTCAAAGTATCAGGATTTCATACGGAAACTCGTCTGTTACAAAGGGATTTCATTTTTTTAAACTTATTTGAACTCCCGACTTTTTGTGTGTTCAAAATGCACCATTGAAAGCCACATCATCATTTTTAAATCCTTTCTGACTTCATTTGTTATTGTACATGCATTTACTAATTATTTTCAGCTATAAGACCCGAAAATTGAAAAGCATTTAGAATGAACTCTGAAAAGGTCAAAAGTTGGCATGGTATAATCATTTCATCCACATAGCATGTGCAGGAAAGTTGAGAGGGTTACGGCAAAAACTGGATGCACTTCGTGTACAAAACTGACAATCTCTTTCAAAGTATCAGGATTTCATACGGAAACTCGTCTGTTACAAAGGGATTTAATTTTTTAAAACTTATTTGAACTCCTGACTTTTTGTGTGTTCAAAATGCACCATTCGAAGCCACATCATTATTTTTCAATCCTTTCTGACTTCATTTGTTATTTTTCATGCATTTACTAATTATTTTGAGCAATAAGACCAAAAAATTGAAAAGCATTTCAAATGAACTCTGAAAAGGTTGAAAGTTGGCATGGTATAATCATTTCATCCACATAGCATGTGCAAGAAAGTTGAGAGGGTTACGGCAAAAACTGGATGCACTTCCTGTACAAAACGGACAATCTCTTTCAAAGTATCAGGATTTCATACGGAAACTCGTCTGTTACAAAGGGATTTCATTTTTTAAAACTTATTTGAACTCCTGACTTTTTGTGTGTTCAAAATGCACCATTCAAAGCCACATCATCATTTTTCAATCCTTTCTGACTTCATTTGTTATTTTTCATGCATTTACTAATTATTTTGAGCAATAAGACCAAAAAATTGAAAAGCATTTCAAATGAACTCTGAAAAGGTTGAAAGTTGGCATGGTATCATCATTTCATCCACATAGCATGTGCAAGAAAGTTGAGAGGGTTACGGCAAAAACTGGATGCACTTCCTGTACAAAACGGACAATCTCTTTCAAAGTATCAGGATTTCATACGGAAACTCGTGTGTTACAAAGGGATTTCATTTTTTTAAACTTATTTGAACTCCTGACTTTGTGTGTGTTCAAAATGCACCATTCGAAGCCACATCATCATTTTTCAATCCTTTCTGACTTCATTTGTTATTTTTCATGCATTTACTAATTATTTTGAGCAATAAGACCCTAAAATTGAAAAGCATTTCAAATGAACTCTGAAAAGGTTGAAAGTTGGCATGGTATCATCATTTCATCCACATAGCATGTGCAAGAAAGTTTAAAGGGTTACAGCAAAAACTGGATGCACTTCCTGTACAAAACGGACAATCTCTTTCAAAGTATCAGGATTTCATACGGAAACTCGTCTGTTACAAAGGATTTCACTTTTTAAAACTTATTTGAACTCCTGACTTTTCGTGAGTTCAAAATGCACCATTGAAAGCCACCTCATCATTTTTCAATCCTTTCTGACTTCATTTATTATTTTTCATGCATTTACTAATTATTTTGAGCAATAAGACCCTAAAATTGAAAAGCATTTCAAATGAACTCAGAAAAGGTTGAAAGTTGGCATGGTATCATCATTTCATCCACATAGCATGTGCATGAAAGTTGAGAGGGTTACGGCAAAAACTGGATGCACTTCATGTACAAAACGGACAATCTCTTTCAAAGTATCAGGATTTCATACAGAAACTCGTCTGTTACAAAGGGATTTCTTTTCTTAAACTTATTTGAACTCCTGACTTTGTGTGTGTTCAAAATGCACCATTCGAAGCCACATCATCATTTTTCAATCCTTTCTGACTTCATTTGTTATTTTTCATGCATTTACTAATTATTTTGAGCAATAAGACCCTAAAATTGAAAAGCAATTCAAATGAACTCTGAAAAGGTTGAAAGTCGGCATGGTATCATCATTTCATCCACATAGCATGTGCAAGAAAGTTGAGAGGATTACGGCAAAAACTGGATGAACTTCCTGTACAAAACGGACAATCTCTTTCAAAGTATCAGGATTTCATACGGAAACTCGTCTGTTACAAAGGGATTTCACTTTTTAAAACTTATTTGAGCTCCTGACTTTTTTGTTTTCAAAATGCACCATTCAAAGCCACATCATCATTTTTCAATCCTTTCTGACTTTATTTGTTATTTTTCATGCATTTACTAATAATTTTGAGCTATAAGACCCTAAAATTGAAAAGCATTTCAAATGAACTCTGAGAAGGTTGAAAGTTGGCATGGTATCATCATTTCATCCACATAGCATGTGCAAGAAAGTTGAGAGGGTTACGGCAAAAACTGGATGCACTTCGTGTACAAAACGGACAATCTCTTTCAATGTATCAGGATTTCATATGGAAACTCGTCTGTTACAAAGGGATTTCATTTTTTAAAACTTATTTGAACTCCTGACTTTTTGTGTGTTCAAAATGCACCATTGAAAGCCACATCATCATTTTTCAATCCTTTCTGACTTCATTTGTTATTGTTCATGCATTCACTAGTTACTGTCAGCTATAAGACCCGAAAATTCAAAAGCATTTCAAATGAACTCTGAAAAGGTCGAAAGTTGGCATGGTATCATCATTTCATCCACATAGCATGTGCAAGAAAGTTGAGAGGGTTACGGCAAAAACTGGATGCACTTCGTGTACAAAACTGACAATCTCTTTCAAAGTATCAGGATTTCATACGGAAACTCGTCTGTTACAAAGGGATTTTATTTTTTTGAACTTATTTGAACTCCTGACTTTTTGTGTGTTCAAAATGCACCATTCAAAGCCACATCATCTTTTTTCAAACCTTTCTGACTTCATTTGTTATTTTTCATGCATTTACTAATTATTTTGAGCAATAAGACCAAAAAATTGAAAAGCATTTCAAATGAACTCTGAAAAGGTTGAAAGTTGGCATGGTATCATCATTTCATCCACATAGCATGTGCAAGAATGTTGAGAGGGTTACGGAAAAACTGGATGCACTTCGTGTACAAAACGGACAATCTCTTTCAAAGTATCAGGATTTCATACGGAAACTCGTCTGTTACAAAGGGATTTTATTTTTTAAAACTTATTTGAACTCCTGACTTTTTGTGTGTTCAAAATGCACCATTCAAAGCCACATCATCATTTTTCAATCCTTTCTGACTTCATTTGTTATTTTTCATGCATTTACTAATTATTTTGAGCAATAAGACCAAAAAATTGAAAAGCATTTCAAATGAACTCTGAAAAGGTTGAAAGTTGGCATGGTATCATCATTTCATCCACATAGCATGTGCAAGAAAGTTGAGAGGGTTACGGCAAAAACTGGATGCACTTCGTGTACAAAACGGACAATCTCTTTCCAAGTATCAGGATTTCATACGGAAACTCGTCTGTTACAAAGGGATTTCTTTTTTTTAAACTTATTTGAACTCCTGACTTTGTGTGTGTTCAAAATGCACCATTCGAAGCCACATCATCATTTTTCAATCCTTTCTGACTTCATTTGTTATTTTTCATGCATTTACTAATTATTTTGAGCAATAAGACCCTAAAATTGAAAAGCATTTCAAATGAACTCTGAAAAGGTCGAAAGTTGGCAGGGTATCATCATTTCATCCACATAGCATGTGCAAGAAAGTTGAGAGGGTTACGGCAAAAACTGGATGCACTTCCTGTACAAAACGGACAATCTCTTTCAAAGTATCAGGATTTCATACGGAAACTCGTCTGTTACAAAGGGATTTCACTTTTTAAAACTTATTTGAACTCCTGACTTTTTGTGTGTTCAAAATGCACCATTGAAAGCCACATCATTATTTTTCAATCCTTTCTGACTTCATTTGTTATTTTTCTTGCATTCACTAATTATTTTGAGCAATAAGACCCAAAAATTGAAAAGCATTTCAAATGAACCCTGAAAAGGTTGAAAGTTGGCATGGTATCATCATTTCATCCACATAGCATGTGCAAGAAAGGTGAGAGGGTTACGGCAAAAATTGGATGCACTTCCTGTACAAAACGGACAATCTCTTTCAAAGTATCAGGATTTCATACGGAAACTCGTCTGTTACAAAGGCATTTCATTTTTTGAAACTTATTTGAACTCCTGACTTTTTTTGTGTTCAAAATGCACCATTCAAAGCCACATCATCATTTTTCAATCCTTTCTGACTTTATTCGTTATTTTTCATGCATTTACTAATTATTTTGAGCGATAAGACCCTAAAATTGAAAAGCATTTCAAATGAACTCTGAAAAGGTTGAAAGTTGGCATGGTATCATCATTTCATCCACATAGCATGTGCAAGGAAGTTGAGAGGGTTACGGCAAAAACTGGATGCACTTCATGTACAAAACGGACAATCTCTTTCAAAGTATCAGGATTTCATACGGAAACTCGTCTGTTACAAAGGGATTTCATTTTTTAAAACTTATTTGAACTCCTGACTTTTTGTGTGTTCAAAATGCACCATTCAAAGCCACACCATCATTTTTCAATCCTTTCTGACTTCATTTGAAATTTTTCATGCATTTACTAATTATTTTGAGCTATAACACCCTAAAATTGAAAAGCATTTCAAATGAACTCTGAAAAGGTCGAAAGTTGGCATGGTATCATCATTTCATCCACATAGCATGTGCAAGAACGTTGAGAGGGTTACGGCAAAAACTGGATGCACTTCGTGTACAAAACGGACAATCTCTTTCAAAGCATCATGATTTCATACGGAAACTCGTCTGTTACAAAGGGATTTCATTTTTTAAAACTTATTTGAACTCCTGACTTTTTGTGTGTTCAAAATGCACCATTCAAAGCCACATCATCATTTTTCAATCCTTTCTAACTTCATTTGTTATTTTTCATGCATTTACTAATTATTTTGAGCAATAAGACCCTAAAATTGAAAAGCATTTCAAATGAACCCTGAAAAGGTTGAAAGTTGGCATGGTATCATCATTTCATCCACATAGCATGTGCAAGAAAGTTGAGAGGGTTACGGCAAAAATTGGATGCACTTCCTGTACAAAACGGACAATCTCTTTCAAAGTATCAGGATTTCATATGGAAACTCGTCTGTTACAAAGGGATTTCACTTTTTAAAACTTATTTGAACTCCTGACTTTTTGTGTGTTCAAAATGCACCATTGAAAGCCACATCATCATTTTTCAATCCTTTCTGACTTCATTTGTTATTTTTCATGCATTTACTAATTATTTTGAGCTATAAGACCCTAAAATTGAAAAGCATTTCAAATGAACTCTGAAAAGGTTGAAAGTTGGCATGGTATCATCATTTCGTCCACATAGCATGTGCAAGAAAGTTGAGAGGGTTACGACAAAAACTGGATGCACTTCGTGTACAAAACGGACAATCTCTTTCAAAGTATCAGGATTTCATATGGAAACTCGTCTGTTACAAAGGGATTTCATTTTTTTAAACTTATTTGAACTCCTGACTTTGTGTGTGTTCAAAATGCACCATTCGAAGCCACATCATCATTTTTCAATCCTTTCTGATTTCATTTTTATTTTTCATGCATTTACTAATTATTTTGAGCAATAAGACCCTAAAATTGAAAAGCATTTCAAATGAACTCAGAAAAGGTTGAAAGTTCGCATGGTATCATCATTTCATCCACATAGCATGTGCAAGAAAGTTGAGAGGGTTACGGCAAAAACTGGATGCACTTCGTGTACAAAACGGACAATCTCTTTCAAAGTATCAGGATTTCATACGGAAACTCGTCTGTTACAAAGGGATTTCATTTTTTTAAACTTATTTGAACTCCTGACTTTGTGTGTGTTCAAAATGCACCATTCAAAGCCACATCATCATTTTTCAATCCTTTCTGCCTTCATTTGTTATTTTTCATGCATTTACTAATTATTTTGAGCAATAAGACCCAAAAATTGAAAAGCATTTCAAATGAACTCTGAAAAGGTTGAAAGTTGGCATGGTATCATCATTTCATCCACATAGCATGTGCAAGAACGTTGAGAGGGTTACGGCAAAAACTGGATGCACTTCGTGTACAAAACGGACAATCTCTTTCAAAGTATCAACATTTCATACGGAAACTCGTCTGTTACAAAGGGATTTCATTTTTTAAACTTATTTGAACTCCTGACTTTGTGTGTCTTCAAAATGCACCATTCGAAGCCACATCATCATTTTTCAATCCGTTCTGACTTCATTTGTTATTTTTCAAGCATTTACTAATTATTTTGAGCAATAAGACCCTAAAATTGAAAAGCATTTCAAATGAACTCAGAAAAGGTTGAAAGTTGGCATGGTATCATCATTTCATCCACATAGCATGTGCAAGAAAGTTAAGAGGGTTACGGCAAAAACTGGATGCACTTCGTGTACAAAACGGACAATCTCTTTCAAAGTATCAGGATTTCATACGGAAACTCGTCTGTTACAAAGGGATTTCAGTTTTTAAAACTTATTTGAGCTCCTGACTTTTTTTGTGTTCAAAATGCACCATTCAAAGCCACATCATCATTTTTCAATCCTTTCTGACTTTTTTTGTTATTTTTCATGCATTTACTAATAATTTTGAGCTATAAGACCCTTAAATTGAAAAGCATTTCAAATGAACTCTGAAAAGGTTGAAAGTTGGCATGGTATCATCATTTCATCCACATAGCATGTGCAAGAAAGTTGAGAGGGTTACGGCAAAAACTGGATGCACTTCTTGTACAAAACGGACAATCTCTTTCAAAGTATCAGGATTTCATACGGAAACTCGTCTGTTACAAAGGGATTTCATTTTTTTAAACTTATTTGAACTCCTGACTTTTTGTGTGTTCAAAATGCACCATTGAAAGCCACATCATCATTTTTCAATCCTTTCTGACTTCATTTGTTATTGTTAATGCATTTACTAATTATTTTCAGCTATAAGACCCGAAAATTGAAAATCATTTCAAATGAACTCTGAAAAGGTCGAAAGTTGGCGTGGTATCATCATTTCATCCACATAGCATGTGCAAGAAAGTTGAGAGGGTTACGGCAAAAACTGGATGCACTTTGTGTACAAAACGGACAATCTCTTTCAAAGTATCAGGATTTCATACGGAAACTCGTCTGTTACAAAGGGATTTCATTTTTTAAAACTTATTTGAACTCCTGACTTTTTGTGTGTTCAAAATGCACCATTCAAAGCCACATCATCATTTTTCAATCCTTTCTGACTTCATTTGTTATTTTTCATGCATTTACTAATTATTTTGAGCAATAAGACCAAAAAATTGAAAAGCATTTCAAATGAACTCTGAAAAGGTTGAAAGTTGGCATGGTATCATCATTTCATCCACATAGCATGTGCAAGAAAGTTGAGAGGGTTACGGCAAAAACTGGATGCACTTCGTGTACAAAACGGACAATCTCTTTCAAAGTATCAGGATTTCATACGGAAACTCGTCTGTTACAAAGGGTTTTAATTTTTAAACTTATTTGAACTCCTGACTTTGTGTGTGTTCAAAATGCACCATTCGAAGCCACATCATCATTTTTCAATCCTTTCTGACTTCATTTGTTATTTTTCATGCATTTACTAATTATTTTGTGCAATAAGACCCTAAAATTGAAAAGCATTTCAAATGAACTCTGAAAAGGTTGAAAGTTGGCATGGTATCATCATTTCATCCACGTAGCATGTGCAAGAAAGTTGAGAGGATTACGACAAAAACTGGATGCACTTCGTGTACAAAACGGACAATCTCTTTCAAAGTATCAGGATTTCATACGGAAACTCGTCTGTTACAAAGGGATTTCAGTTTTTAAAACTTATTTGAGCTCCTGACTTTTTTGTGTTAAAAATGCACCATTCAAAGCAACATCATCATTTTTCAATCCTTTCTGACTTTATTTGTTATTTTTCATGCATTTACTAATAATTTTGAGCTATAAGACCCTTAAATTGAAAAGCATTTCAAATGAACTCTGAAAAGGTTGAAAGTTGGCATGGTATCATCATTTCATCCACATAGCATGTGCAAGAAAGTTGAGAGGGTTACGGCAAAAACTGGATGCACTTCGTGTACAAAACGGACAATCTCTTTCGAAGTATCAGGATTTCATACGGAAACTCGTCTGTTACAAAGGGATTTCATTTTTTAAAACTTATTTGAACTCCTGAATTTTTGTGTGTTCAAAATGCACCATTGAAAGCCACATCATCATTTTTCAATCCTTTCTGACTTCATTTGTTATTGTTCATGCATTTACTAATTATTTTCAACTATAAGACCCGAAAATTGAAAATCATTTCAAATGAACTCTGAAAAGGTCGAAAGTTGGCATGGTATCATCATTTCATCCACATAGCATGTGCAAGAAAGTTGAGAGGGTTATGGCAAAAACTGGATGCACTTTGGGTACAAAACGGACAATCTCTTTCAAAGTATCAGGATTTCATACGGAAACTCGTCTGTTACAAAGGGATTTCATTTTTTAAAACTTAGTTGAACTCCTGACTTTTTGTGTGTTCAAAATGCACCATTCAAAGCCACATCATCATTTTTCAATCCTTTCTGACTTCATTTGTTATTTTTCATGCATTTACTAATTATTTTGAGCAATAAGACCAAAAAATTGAAAAGCATTTCAAATGAACTCTGAAAAGGTTGAATGTTGGCATGGTATCATCATTTCATCCACATAGCATGTGCAAGAAAGTTGAGAGGGTTACGGCAAAAACTGCATGCACCTCGTGTACAAAATGGACAATCTCTTTCAAAGTATCAGGATTTCATACGGAAACTCGTATGTTACAAAGGGATTTCATTTTTTTAACTTATTTGAACTCCTGACTTTGTGTGTGTTCAAAATGCACCATTCTAAGCCACATTATCATTTTTCAATCCTTTCTGACTTCATTTGTTATTTTTCATGCATTTACTAATTATTTTGAGCAATAAGACCCTAAAATTGAAAAGCATTTCAAATGAACTCAGAAAAGGTTGAAAGTTGGCATGGTATCATCATTTCATCCACATAGCATGTGCAAGAAAGTTGAGATGGTTACGGCAAAAACTGGATGCACTTCGTGTACAAAACGGACAATCTCTTTCAAAGTATCAGGATTTCATACGGAAACTCGTCTGTTACAAAGGGATTTCATTTTTTTAAAACTTATTTGAACTCCTGACTTTGTGTGTGTTCAAAATGCACCATTCGAAGCCACATCATCATTTTTCAATCCGTTCTGACTTCATTTGTTATTTTTCATGCATTTATTAATAATTTTGAGCAATAAGACCCTAAAATTGAAAAGCATTTCAAATGAACTCTGAAAAGGTTGAAAGTTGGCATGGTATCATCATTTCATCCACATAGCACGTGCAAGAAAGTTGAGAGGGTTACGACAAAAACTGGATGCACTTCGTGTACAAAACGGACAATCTCTTTCAAAGTATCAGGATTTCATGCGGAAACTCGTATGTTACAAAGGGATTTCATTTTTTTAAACTTATTTGAACTCCTGACTTTGTGTGTGTTCAAAATGCACCATTCGAAGCCACATCATCATTTTTCAATCCTTTCTGACTTCATTTGTTATTTTTCATGCATTTACTAATTATTTTGAGCAATAAGACCCTAAAATTGAAAAGCATTTCAAATGAACCCTGAAAAGGTTGAAAGTTGGCATGGTATCATCATTTCATCCACATAGCATGTGCAAGAAAGTTGAGAGGGTTACGGCAAAAACTGGATGCACTTCGTGTACAAAACGGACAATCTCTTTCAAAGTATCAGGATTTCATACGGAAACTCATATGTTACAAAGGGATTTCACTTTTTAAAACTTATTTGAACTCCTGACTTTTTGTGTGTTCAAAATGCACCATTGAAAGCCACATCATCATTTTTCAATCCGTTCTGACTTCATTTGTTATTTTTCATGCATTTACTAATTATTTTGAGCTATAAGACCCTAAAATTGAAAAGCATTTCAAATGAACCCTGAAAAGGTTGAAAGTTGGCATGGTATCATCATTTCGTCCACATAGCATGTGCAAGAAAGTTGAGAGGGTTACGACAAAAACTGGATGCACTTCGTGTAAAAAACGGACAATCTCTTTCAAAGTATCAGGATTTCATACGGAAACTCGTCTGTTACAAAGGGATTTCATTTTTTTAAACTTATTTGAACTCCTGACTTTATGTGTGTTCAAAATGCACCATTCAAAGCCACATCATCATTTTTTAATCCTTTCTGACTTCATTTGTTATTTTTCATGCATTTACTAATTATTTTGAGCAATAAGACCCTAAAATTGAAAAGCATTTCAAATGAACTCAGAAAAGGTTGAAAGTTGGCATGGTATCATCATTTCATCCACATAGCATGTGCAAGAAAGTTGAGAGGGTTACGGCAAAAACTGGATGCACTTCGTGTACAAAACGGACAATCTCTTTCAAAGTATCAGGATTTCATACGGAAACTCGTCTGTTACAAAGGGATTTCACTTTTTAAAACTTATTTGAACTCCTGACTTTTTGTGTGTTCAAAATGCACCATTCAAAGCCACATCATCATTTTTCAATCCTTTCTGACTTCATTTGTTATTTTTCATGCATTTACTAATTATTTTGAGCAATAAGACCCTAAAATTGAAAAGCATTTCAAATGAACTCAGAAAAGGTTGAAAGTTGGCATGGTATTATCATTTCATCCACATAGCATGTGCAAGAAAGTTGAGAGGGTTACGGCAAAAACTGGATGCACTTCGTGTACAAAACGGACAATCTCTTTCAAAGTATCAGGATTTCATACGGAAACTCGTCTGTTACAAAGGGATTTTACTTTTTAAAACTTATTTGAACTCCTGACTTTTTGTGTGTTCAAAATGCACCATTGAAAGCCACATCATCATTTTTCAATCCTTTCTGACTTCATTTGTTATTTTTCATGCATTTACTAATTATTTTGAGCTATAAGACCCTAAAATTGAAAAGCATTTCAAATGAACCCTGAAAAGGTTGAAAGTTCGCATGGTATCATCATTTCGTCCACATAGCATGTGCAAGAAAGTTGAGAGGGTTACGACAAAAACTGGATGCACTTCGTGTACAAAACGGACAATCTCTTTCAAAGTATCAGGATTTCATACGAAAAATCGTCTGTTACAAAGGGATTTCATTTTTTAAAACTTATTTGAACTCCTGACTTTGTGTGTGTTCAAAATGCACCATTCAAAGCCACATCATCATTTTTCAATCCTTTCTGACTTCATTTGTTATTTTTCATGCATTTACTAATTATTTTGAGCAATAAGACCCTAAAATTGAAAAGCATTTCAAATGAACTCAGAAAAGGTTGAAAGTTGGCATGGTATCATCATTTCATCCACATAGCATGTGCAAGAAAGTTGAGAGGGTTACGGCAAAAACTGGATGCACTTCGTGTACAAAACGGACAATCTCTTTCAAAGTATCAGGATTTCATACGGAAACTCGTCTGTTACAAAGGGATTTCATTTTTTTAAACTTATTTGAACTCCTGACTTTTTGTGTGTTCAAAATGCACCATTCGAAGCCACATCATCATTTTTCAATCCTTTCTGACTTCATTTGTTATTTTTCATGCATTTACTAATTATTTTGAGCAATAAGACCCTAAAATTGAAAAGCATTTCAAATGAACTCTGAAAAGGTTGAAAGTTGGCATGGTATCATCATTTCATCCACATAGCACGTGCAAGAAAGTTGAGAGGGTTACGACAAAAACTGGATGCACTTCGTGTACAAAACGGACAATCTCTTTCAAAGTATCAGGATTTCATGCGGAAACTCGTATGTTACAAAGGGATTTCATTTTTTTAAACTTATTTGAACTCCTGACTTTGTGTGTGTTCAAAATGCACCATTCGAAGCCACATCATCATTTTTCAATCCTTTCTGACTTCATTTGTTATTTTTCATGCATTTACTAATTATTTTGAGCAATAAGACCCTAAAATTGAAAAGCATTTCAAATGAACCCTGAAAAGGTTGAAAGTTGGCATGGTATCATCATTTCATCCACATAGCATGTGCAAGAAAGTTGAGAGGGTTACGGCAAAAACTGGATGCACTTCGTGTACAAAACGGACAATCTCTTTCAAAGTATCAGGATTTCATACGGAAACTCATATGTTACAAAGGGATTTCACTTTTTAAAACTTATTTGAACTCCTGACTTTTTGTGTGTTCAAAATGCACCATTGAAAGCCACATCATCATTTTTCAATCCGTTCTGACTTCATTTGTTATTTTTCATGCATTTACTAATTATTTTGAGCTATAAGACCCTAAAATTGAAAAGCATTTCAAATGAACCCTGAAAAGGTTGAAAGTTGGCATGGTATCATCATTTCGTCCACATAGCATGTGCAAGAAAGTTGAGAGGGTTACGACAAAAACTGGATGCACTTCGTGTAAAAAACGGACAATCTCTTTCAAAGTATCAGGATTTCATACGGAAACTCGTCTGTTACAAAGGGATTTCATTTTTTTAAACTTATTTGAACTCCTGACTTTATGTGTGTTCAAAATGCACCATTCAAAGCCACATCATCATTTTTTAATCCTTTCTGACTTCATTTGTTATTTTTCATGCATTTACTAATTATTTTGAGCAATAAGACCCTAAAATTGAAAAGCATTTCAAATGAACTCAGAAAAGGTTGAAAGTTGGCATGGTATCATCATTTCATCCACATAGCATGTGCAAGAAAGTTGAGAGGGTTACGGCAAAAACTGGATGCACTTCGTGTACAAAACGGACAATCTCTTTCAAAGTATCAGGATTTCATACGGAAACTCGTCTGTTACAAAGGGATTTCACTTTTTAAAACTTATTTGAACTCCTGACTTTTTGTGTGTTCAAAATGCACCATTCAAAGCCACATCATCATTTTTCAATCCTTTCTGACTTCATTTGTTATTTTTCATGCATTTACTAATTATTTTGAGCAATAAGACCCTAAAATTGAAAAGCATTTCAAATGAACTCAGAAAAGGTTGAAAGTTGGCATGGTATTATCATTTCATCCACATAGCATGTGCAAGAAAGTTGAGAGGGTTACGGCAAAAACTGGATGCACTTCGTGTACAAAACGGACAATCTCTTTCAAAGTATCAGGATTTCATACGGAAACTCGTCTGTTACAAAGGGATTTCACTTTTTAAAACTTATTTGAACTCCTGACTTTTTGTGTGTTCAAAATGCACCATTGAAAGCCACATCATCATTTTTCAATCCTTTCTGACTTCATTTGTTATTTTTCATGCATTTACTAATTATTTTGAGCTATAAGACCCTAAAATTGAAAAGCATTTCAAATGAACCCTGAAAAGGTTGAAAGTTCGCATGGTATCATCATTTCGTCCACATAGCATGTGCAAGAAAGTTGAGAGGGTTACGACAAAAACTGGATGCACTTCGTGTACAAAACGGACAATCTCTTTCAAAGTATCAGGATTTCATACGAAAAATCGTCTGTTACAAAGGGATTTCATTTTTTAAAACTTATTTGAACTCCTGACTTTGTGTGTGTTCAAAATGCACCATTCAAAGCCACATCATCATTTTTCAATCCTTTCTGACTTCATTTGTTATTTTTCATGCATTTACTAATTATTTTGAGCAATAAGACCCTAAAATTGAAAAGCATTTCAAATGAACTCAGAAAAGGTTGAAAGTTGGCATGGTATCATCATTTCATCCACATAGCATGTGCAAGAAAGTTGAGAGGGTTACGGCAAAAACTGGATGCACTTCGTGTACAAAACGGACAATCTCTTTCAAAGTATCAGGATTTCATACGGAAACTCGTCTGTTACAAAGGGATTTCATTTTTTTAAACTTATTTGAACTCCTGACTTTGTGTGTGTTCAAAATGCACCATTCAAAGCCACATCATCATTTTTCAATCCTTTCTGACTTCATTTGTTATTTTTCATGCATTTACTAATTATTTTGAGCAATAAGACCCAAAAATTGAAAAGCATTTCAAATGAACTCTGAAAAGGTTGAAAGTTGGCATGGTATCATCATTTCATCCACATAGCATGTGCAAGAATGTTGAGAGGGTTACGGCAAAAACTGGATGCACTTCGTGTACAAAACGGACAATCTCTTTCAAAGTATCAACATTTCATACGGAAACTCGTCTGTTACAAATGGATTTCATTTTTTAAACTTATTTGAACTCCTGACTTTGTGTGTCTTCAAAATGCACCATTCGAAGCCACATCATCATTTTTCATTCCGTTCTGACTTCATTTGTTATTTTTCAAGCATTTACTAATTATTTTGAGCAATAAGACCCTAAAATTGAAAAGCATTTCAAATGAACTCAGAAAAGGTTGAAAGTTGGCATGGTATCATCATTTCATCCACATAGCATGTGCAAGAAAGTTAAGAGGGTTACGGCAAAAACTGGATGCACTTCGTGTACAAAACGGACAATCTCTTTCAAAGTATCAGGATTTCATACGGAAACTCGTCTGTTACAAAGGGATTTCATTTTTTTAAACTTATTTGAACACCTGACTTTGTGTGTGTTCAAAATGCACCATTCGAAGCCACATCATCATTTTTCAATCCTTTCTGACTTCATTTGTTATTTTTCATGCATTTACTAATTATTTTGAGCAATAAGACCCTAAAATTGAAAAGCATTTCAAATGAACTCTGAAAAGGATGAAAGTTGGCATGGTATCATCATTTCATCCACATAGCATGTGCAAGAAAGTTGAGAGGATTACGACAAAAACTGGATGCACTTCGTGTACAAAACGGACAATCTCTTTCAAAGTATCAGGATTTCATACGGAAACTCGTCTGTTACAAAGGGATTTCAGTTTTTAAAACTTATTTGAGCTCCTGACTTTTTTTGTGTTCAAAATGCACCATTCAAAGCCACATCATCATTTTTCAATCCTTTCTGACTTTATTTGTTATTTTTCATGCATTTACTAATAATTTTGAGCTATAAGACCCTTAAATTGAAAAGCATTTCAAATGAACTCTGAAAAGGTTGAAAGTTGGCATGGTATCATCATTTCATCCACATAGCATGTGCAAGAAAGTTGAGAGGGTTACGGCAAAAACTGGATGCACTTCGTGTACAAAACGGACAATCTCTTTCAAAGTATCAGGATTTCATACGAAAAATCGTCTGTTACAAAGGGATTTCATTTTTTAAAACTTATTTGAACTCCTGACTTTGTGTGTGTTCAAAATGCACCATTCAAAGCCACATCATCATTTTTCAATCCTTTCTGACTTCATTTGTTATTTTTCATGCATTTACTAATTATTTTGAGCAATAAGACCCTAAAATTGAAAAGCATTTCAAATGAACTCAGAAAAGGTTGAAAGTTGGCATGGTATCATCATTTCATCCACATAGCATGTGCAAGAAAGTTGAGAGGGTTACGGCAAAAACTGGATGCACTTCGTGTACAAAACGGACAATCTCTTTCAAAGTATCAGGATTTCATACGGAAACTCGTCTGTTACAAAGGGATTTCATTTTTTTAAACTTATTTGAACTCCTGACTTTTTGTGTGTTCAAAATGCACCATTCGAAGCCACATCATCATTTTTCAATCCTTTCTGACTTCATTTGTTATTTTTCATGCATTTACTAATTATTTTGAGCAATAAGACCCTAAAATTGAAAAGCATTTCAAATGAACTCTGAAAAGGTTGAAAGTTGGCATGGTATCATCATTTCATCCACATAGCACGTGCAAGAAAGTTGAGAGGGTTACGACAAAAACTGGATGCACTTCGTGTACAAAACGGACAATCTCTTTCAAAGTATCAGGATTTCATGCGGAAACTCGTATGTTACAAAGGGATTTCATTTTTTTAAACTTATTTGAACTCCTGACTTTGTGTGTGTTCAAAATGCACCATTCGAAGCCACATCATCATTTTTCAATCCTTTCTGACTTCATTTGTTATTTTTCATGCATTTACTAATTATTTTGAGCAATAAGACCCTAAAATTGAAAAGCATTTCAAATGAACCCTGAAAAGGTTGAAAGTTGGCATGGTATCATCATTTCATCCACATAGCATGTGCAAGAAAGTTGAGAGGGTTACGGCAAAAACTGGATGCACTTCGTGTACAAAACGGACAATCTCTTTCAAAGTATCAGGATTTCATACGGAAACTCATATGTTACAAAGGGATTTCACTTTTTAAAACTTATTTGAACTCCTGACTTTTTGTGTGTTCAAAATGCACCATTGAAAGCCACATCATCATTTTTCAATCCGTTCTGACTTCATTTGTTATTTTTCATGCATTTACTAATTATTTTGAGCTATAAGACCCTAAAATTGAAAAGCATTTCAAATGAACCCTGAAAAGGTTGAAAGTTGGCATGGTATCATCATTTCGTCCACATAGCATGTGCAAGAAAGTTGAGAGGGTTACGACAAAAACTGGATGCACTTCGTGTAAAAAACGGACAATCTCTTTCAAAGTATCAGGATTTCATACGGAAACTCGTCTGTTACAAAGGGATTTCATTTTTTTAAACTTATTTGAACTCCTGACTTTATGTGTGTTCAAAATGCACCATTCAAAGCCACATCATCATTTTTTAATCCTTTCTGACTTCATTTGTTATTTTTCATGCATTTACTAATTATTTTGAGCAATAAGACCCTAAAATTGAAAAGCATTTCAAATGAACTCAGAAAAGGTTGAAAGTTGGCATGGTATCATCATTTCATCCACATAGCATGTGCAAGAAAGTTGAGAGGGTTACGGCAAAAACTGGATGCACTTCGTGTACAAAACGGACAATCTCTTTCAAAGTATCAGGATTTCATACGGAAACTCGTCTGTTACAAAGGGATTTCACTTTTTAAAACTTATTTGAACTCCTGACTTTTTGTGTGTTCAAAATGCACCATTCAAAGCCACATCATCATTTTTCAATCCTTTCTGACTTCATTTGTTATTTTTCATGCATTTACTAATTATTTTGAGCAATAAGACCCTAAAATTGAAAAGCATTTCAAATGAACTCAGAAAAGGTTGAAAGTTGGCATGGTATTATCATTTCATCCACATAGCATGTGCAAGAAAGTTGAGAGGGTTACGGCAAAAACTGGATGCACTTCGTGTACAAAACGGACAATCTCTTTCAAAGTATCAGGATTTCATACGGAAACTCGTCTGTTACAAAGGGATTTCACTTTTTAAAACTTATTTGAACTCCTGACTTTTTGTGTGTTCAAAATGCACCATTGAAAGCCACATCATCATTTTTCAATCCTTTCTGACTTCATTTGTTATTTTTCATGCATTTACTAATTATTTTGAGCTATAAGACCCTAAAATTGAAAAGCATTTCAAATGAACCCTGAAAAGGTTGAAAGTTCGCATGGTATCATCATTTCGTCCACATAGCATGTGCAAGAAAGTTGAGAGGGTTACGACAAAAACTGGATGCACTTCGTGTACAAAACGGACAATCTCTTTCAAAGTATCAGGATTTCATACGAAAAATCGTCTGTTACAAAGGGATTTCATTTTTTAAAACTTATTTGAACTCCTGACTTTGTGTGTGTTCAAAATGCACCATTCAAAGCCACATCATCATTTTTCAATCCTTTCTGACTTCATTTGTTATTTTTCATGCATTTACTAATTATTTTGAGCAATAAGACCCTAAAATTGAAAAGCATTTCAAATGAACTCAGAAAAGGTTGAAAGTTGGCATGGTATCATCATTTCATCCACATAGCATGTGCAAGAAAGTTGAGAGGGTTACGGCAAAAACTGGATGCACTTCGTGTACAAAACGGACAATCTCTTTCAAAGTATCAGGATTTCATACGGAAACTCGTCTGTTACAAAGGGATTTCATTTTTTTAAACTTATTTGAACTCCTGACTTTGTGTGTGTTCAAAATGCACCATTCAAAGCCACATCATCATTTTTCAATCCTTTCTGACTTCATTTGTTATTTTTCATGCATTTACTAATTATTTTGAGCAATAAGACCCAAAAATTGAAAAGCATTTCAAATGAACTCTGAAAAGGTTGAAAGTTGGCATGGTATCATCATTTCATCCACATAGCATGTGCAAGAATGTTGAGAGGGTTACGGCAAAAACTGGATGCACTTCGTGTACAAAACGGACAATCTCTTTCAAAGTATCAACATTTCATACGGAAACTCGTCTGTTACAAATGGATTTCATTTTTTAAACTTATTTGAACTCCTGACTTTGTGTGTCTTCAAAATGCACCATTCGAAGCCACATCATCATTTTTCATTCCGTTCTGACTTCATTTGTTATTTTTCAAGCATTTACTAATTATTTTGAGCAATAAGACCCTAAAATTGAAAAGCATTTCAAATGAACTCAGAAAAGGTTG
Source organism: Aegilops tauschii subsp. strangulata (assembly GCF_002575655.3). Lineage (NCBI taxonomy): Eukaryota > Viridiplantae > Streptophyta > Magnoliopsida > Poales > Poaceae > Aegilops > Aegilops tauschii. Next base: position 68,804 of record NW_027332844.1, read on the forward strand.
AAAGTTGGCATGGTATCATCATTTCATCCACATAGCATGTGCAAGAAAGTTAAGAGGGTTACGGCAAAAACTGGATGCACTTCGTGTACAAAACGGACAATCTCTTTCAAAGTATCAGGATTTCATACGGAAACTCGTCTGTTACAAAGGGATTTCATTTTTTTAAACTTATTTGAACTCCTGACTTTGTGTGTGTTCAAAATGCACCATTCGAAGCCACATCATCATTTTTCAATCCTTTCTGACTTCATTTGTTATTTTTCATGCATTTACTAATTATTTTGAGCAATAAGACCCTAAAATTGAAAAGCATCTCAAATGAACTCTGAAAAGGTTGAAAGTTGGCATGGTATCATCATTTCATCCACATAGCATGTGCAAGAAAGTTGAGAGGATTACGACAAAAACTGGATGCACTTCGTGTACAAAACGGACAATCTCTTTCAAAGTATCAGGATTTCATACGGAAACTCGTCTGTTACAAAGGGATTTCAGTTTTTAAAACTTATTTGAGCTCCTGACTTTTTTTGTGTTCAAAATGCACCATTCAAAGCCACATCATCATTTTTCAATCCTTTCTGACTTTATTTGTTATTTTTCATGCATTTACTAATAATTTTGAGCTATAAGACCCTTAAATTGAAAAGCATTTCAAATGAACTCTGAAAAGGTTGAAAGTTGGCATGGTATCATCATTTCATCCACATAGCATGTGCAAGAAAGTTGAGAGGGTTACGGCAAAAACTGGATGCACTTCGTGTACAAAACGGACAATCTCTTTCAAAGTATCAGGATTTCATACGGAAACTCGTCTGTTACAAAGGGATTTCATTTTTTAAAACTTATTTGAACTCCTGACTTTTTGTGTGTTCAAAATGCACCATTGAAAGCCACATCATCATTTTTCAATCCTTTCTGACTTCATTTGTTATTGTTAATGCATTTACTAATTATTTTCAGCTATAAGACCCGAAAATTGAAAATCATTTCAAATGAACTCTGAAAAGGTCGAAAGTTGGCGTGGTATCATCATTTCATCCACATAGCATGTGCAAGAAAGTTGAGAGGGTTACGGCAAAAACTGGATGCACTTTGTGTACAAAACGGACAATCTCTTTCAAAGTATCAGGATTTCATACGGAAACTCGTCTGTTACAAAGGGATTTCATTTTTTAAAACTTATTTGAACTCCTGACTTTTTGTGTGTTCAAAATGCACCATTCAAAGCCACATCATCATTTTTCAATCCTTTCTGACTTCATTTGTTATTTTTCATGCATTTACTAATTAGTTTGAGCAATAAGACCAAAAAATTGAAAAGCATTTCAAATGAACTCTGAAAAGGTTGAAAGTTGGCATGGTATCATCATTTCATCCACATAGCATGTGCAAGAAAGTTGAGAGGGTTACGGCAAAAACTGGATGCACTTCGTGTACAAAACGGACAATCTCTTTCAAAGTATCAGGATTTCATACGGAAACTCGTCTGTTACAAAGGGTTTTAATTTTTAAACTTATTTGAACTCCTGACTTTGTGTGTGTTCAAAATGCACCATTCGAAGCCACATCATCATTTTTCAATCCTTTCTGACTTCATTTGTTATTTTTCATGCATTTACTAATTATTTTGAGCAATAAGACCCTAAAATTGAAAAGCATTTCAAATGAACTCTGAAAAGGTTGAAAGTTGGCATGGTATCATCATTTCATCCACATAGCATGTGCAAGAAAGTTGAGAGGATTACGACAAAAACTGGATGCACTTCGTGTACAAAACGGTAAATCTCTTTCAAAGTATCAGGATTTCATACGGAAACTCGTCTGTTACAAAGGGATTTCAGTTTTTAAAACTTATTTGAGCTCCTGACTTATTTTGTGTTCAAAATGCACCATTCAAAGCAACATCATCATTTTTCAATCCTTTCTAACTTTATTTGTTATTTTTCATGCATTTACTAATAATTTTGAGCTATAAGACCCTTAAATTGAAAAGCATTTCAAATGAACTCTGAAAAGGTTGAAAGTTGGCATGGTATCATCATTTCATCCACATAGCATGTGCAAGAAATTTGAGAGGGTTACGGCAAAAACTGGATGCACTTCGTGTACAAAACGGACAATCTCTTTCGAAGTATCAGGATTTCATACGGAAACTCGTCTGTTACAAAGGGATTTCATTTTTTAAAACTTATTTGAACTCCTGACTTTTTGTGTGTTCAAAATGCACCATTGAAAGCCACATCATCATTTTTCAATCCTTTCTGACTTCATTTGTTATTGTTCATGCATTTACTAATTATTTTCAACTATAAGACCCGAAAATTGAAAATCATTTCAAATGAACTCTGAAAAGGTCGAAAGTTGGCATGGTATCATCATTTCATCCACATAGCATGTGCAAGAAAGTTGAGAGGGTTACGGCAAAAACTGGATGCACTTTGGGTACAAAACGGACAATCTCTTTCAAAGTTTCAAGATTTCATACGGAAACTCGTCTGTTACAAAGGGATTTCATTTTTTTAAACTTATTTGAACTCCTGACTTTTTGTGTGTTCAAAATGCACCATTCAAAGCCACATCATCATTTTTCAATCCTTTCTGACTTCATTTGTTATTTTTCATGCATTTACTAATTATTTTGAGCAATAAGACCAAAAAATTGAAAAGCATTTCAAATGAACTCTGAAAAGGTTGAATGTTGGCATGGTATCATCATTTCATCCACATAGCATGTGCAAGAAAGTTGAGAGGGTTACGGCAAAAACTGCATGCACCTCGTGTACAAAATGGACAATCTCTTTCAAAGTATCAGGATTTCATACGGAAACTCGTATGTTACAAAGGGATTTCATTTTTTTAACTTATTTGAACTCCTGACTTTGTGTGTGTTCAAAATGCACCATTCTAAGCCACATTATCATTTTTCAATCCTTTCTGACTTCATTTGTTATTTTTCATGCATTTACTAATTATTTTGAGCAATAAGACCCTAAAATTGAAAAGCATTTCATGAACTCAGAAAAGGTTGAAAGTTGGCATGGTATCATCATTTCATCCACATAGCATGTGCAAGAAAGTTGAGATGGTTACGGCAAAAACTGGATGCACTTCGTGTTCAAAACGGACAATCTCTTTCAAAGTATCAGGATTTCATACGGAAACTCGTCTGTTACAAAGGGATTTCATTTTTTTAAAACTTATTTGAACTCCTGACTTTGTGTGTGTTCAAAATGCACCATTCGAAGCCACATCATCATTTTTCAATCCGTTCTGACTTCATTTGTTATTTTTCATGCATTTATTAATAATTTTGAGCAATAAGACCCTAAAATTGAAAAGCATTTCAAATGAACTCTGAAAAGGTTGAAAGTTGGCATGGTATCATCATTTCATCCACATAGCATGTGCAAGAAAGTTGAGAGGGTTACGACAAAAACTGGATGCACTTCGTGTACAAAACGGACAATCTCTTTCAAAGTATCAGGATTTCATGCGGAAACTCGTATGTTACAAAGGGATTTCATTTTTTTAAACTTATTTGAACTCCTGACTTTGTGTGTGTTCAAAATGCACCATTCGAAGCCACATCATCATTTTTCAATCCTTTCTGACTTCATTTGTTATTTTTCATGCATTTACTAATTATTTTGAGCAATAAGACCCTAAAATTGAAAAGCATTTCAAATGAACCCTGAAAAGGTTGAAAGTTGGCATGGTATCATCATTTCATCCACATAGCATGTGCAAGAAAGTTGAGAGGGTTACGGCAAAAACTGGATGCACTTCGTGTACAAAACGGACAATCTCTTTCAAAGTATCAGGATTTCATACGGAAACTCATATGTTACAAAGGGATTTCACTTTTTAAAACTTATTTGAACTCCTGACTTTTTGTGTGTTCAAAATGCACCATTGAAAGCCACATCATCATTTTTCAATCCGTTCTGACTTCATTTGTTATTTTTCATGCATTTACTAATTATTTTGAGCTATAAGACCCTAAAATTGAAAAGCATTTCAAATGAACCCTGAAAAGGTTGAAAGTTGGCATGGTATCATCATTTCGTCCACATAGCATGTGCAAGAAAGTTGAGAGGGTTACGACAAAAACTGGATGCACTTCGTGTAAAAAACGGACAATCTCTTTCAAAGTATCAGGATTTCATACGGAAACTCGTCTGTT
>NW_027332845.1:0-56085 GCF_002575655.3 Aegilops tauschii subsp. strangulata
GTAACACATGAGTTTCCGGATGAAATCCTGATACTTTGAAAGAGATTGTCCGTTTTGTACACGAAGTGCATCCAGTTTTTGCCGTAACCCTCTCAACTTTCTTGCACATGCTATGTGGATGAAATGATGATATCATGCCAATTTTCAACCTTTTCAGAGTTCATTTGAAATGCTTTTCAATTTTAAGGTCTTATAGCTCAAAATAATTAGTAAATGCATGAAAAATAACAAATGAAGTCAGAAATGATTGAAAAATGATGATGTGGCTTTGAATGGTGCATTTTGAACAGACAAAAAGTCAGGAGTTCAAATAAGTTTCAAAAAATGAAATCCCTTTGTAACAGACGAGTTTCCGGATGAAATCCTGATACTTTGAAAGAGATTGTCCGTTTTGTACACGAAGTGCATCCAGTTTTTGCCGTAACCCTCTCAACTTTCTTGCACATGCTATGTAGATGAAATGATGATATCTTGCCAACTTTCAAACTTTTCAGAGTTCATTTGAAATGCTTTTCAATTTTAGGGTCTTATAGCTCAAAATAATTAGTAAATGCATGAAAAATAACAAATGAAGTCAGAAATGGTTGAAAAATGATGATGTGGCTTTGAATGGTGCATTTTGAACACACAAAAAGTCAGGAGTTCAAATAAGTTTTAAAAAATGAAATCCCTTTGTTACAGACGAGTTTTCGGATGAAATCCTGATACTTTGAAAGAGATTGTCCGTTTTGTACACGAAGTGCATCCAGTTTTTGCCGTAACCTTCTCAACTTTCTTGCACATGCTATGTGGATGAAATGATGATATCATGCCAACTTTCAACCTTTTCAGAGTTCATTTGAAATGCTTTTCAATTTTAGGGTCTTATAGCTCAAAATAATTAGTAAATGCATGAAAAATAACAAATGAAGTCAGAAATGATTGAAAAATGATGATGTGGCTTTGAATGGTGCATTTTGAACACACAAAAAGTCAGGAGTTCAAATAAGTTTTAAAAAATGAAATCCCTTTGTAACAGACGAGTTTCCGGATGAAATCCTGATACTTTGAAAGAGATTGTCCGTTTTGTACACGAAGTGCATCCAGTTTTTGCCGTAACGCTCTCAACTTTCTTGCACATGCTATGTGGATGAAATGATGATATCATGGCAATTTTCAACCTTTTCAGAGTTCATTTGAAATGCTTTTCAATTTTACGGTCCTATAGCTCAAAATAATTAGTAAATGCATGAAAAATAACAAATGAAGTCAGAAATGATTGAAAAATGATGATGTGGCTTTGAATGGTGCATTTTGAACACACAAAAAGTCAGGAGTTCAAATAAGTTTTAAAAAATGAAATCCCTTTGTTACAGACGAGTTTCCGGATGAAATCCTGATACTTTGAAAGAGATTGTCCGTTTTGTACACGAAGTGCATCCAGTTTTTGCCGTAACCCTCTCAACTTTCTTGCACATGCTATGTGGATGAAATGATGATATCATGCCAACTTTCAACCTTTTCAGAGTTCATTTGAAATGCTTTTCAATTTTAGGGTCTTATAGCTCAAAATAATTAGTAAATGCATGAAAAATAACAAATGAAGTCAGAAATGATTGAAAAATGATGATGTGGCTTTGAATGGTGCATTTGAATACACAAAAAGTCAGGAGTGCAAATAAGTTTTAAAAATGAAATCCCTTTGTAACAGACGAGTTTCCGGATGAAATCCTGATACTTTGAAAGAGATTGTCCGTTTTGTACACGAAGTGCATCCAGTTTTTGCCGTAACCCTCTCAACTTTCTTCCACATGCTATGTGGATGAAATGATGATATCATGCCAACTTTCAACCTTTTCAGAGTTCATTGAAATGCTTTTCAATTTTAGGGTCTTATAGCTCAAAATAATTAGTAAATGCATGAAAAATAACAAATGAAGTCAGAAATGATTGAAAAATGATGATGTGGCTTTGAATGGTGCATTTTGAACACACAAAAAGTCAGGAGTTCAAATAAGTTTTAAAAAATGAAATCCCTTTGTAACAGACGAGTTTCCGGATGAAATCCTGATACTTTGAAAGAGATTGTCCGTTTTGTACACGAAGTGCATCCAGTTTTTGCCGTAACCCTCTCAACTTTCTTGCACATGCTATGTGGATGAAATGATGATATCATGCCAACTTTCAACCTTTTCAGAGTTCATTTGAAATGCTTTTCAATTTTAGGGTCTTATAGCTCAAAATAATTAGTAAATGCAGGAAAATAACAAATCAAGTCCGAAATGATTGAAAAATGATGATGTGGCTTTGAATGGTGCATTTTAAACACACAAAAAGTCAGGAGTTCAAATAAGTTTAAAAAAATGAAATCCCTTTGTAACAGATGAGTTTCCGGATGAAATCCTGATACTTTGAAAGAGATTGTCCGTTTTGTACACGAAGTGCATCCAGTTTTTGCCGTAACCCTCTCAACTTTCTTGCACATGCTATGTGGATGAAATGATGATATCATGCCAATTTTCAACCTTTTCAGAGTTCATTTGAAATGCTTTTCAATTTTAGGGTCTTATAGCTCAAAATAATTAGTAAATGCATGAAAATAACAAATGAAGTCAGAAATGATTGAAAAATGATGATGTGGCTTTGAATGGTGCATTTTGAACACACAAAAAGTCAGGGTTTCAAATAAGTTTTAAAAAATGAAATCCCTTTGTTACAGACGAGTTTCCGGATGAAATCCTGATACTTTGAAAGAGATTGTCCGATTTGTACACGAAGTGCATCCAGTTTTTGCCGTAACCCTCTCAACTTTCTTGCAGATGCTATGTGGATGAAATGATGATATCATGCCAACTTTCAACCTTTTCAGAGTTCATTTGAAATGCTTTTCAATTTAGGGTCTTATAGCTCAAATAATTAGTAAATGCATGAAAAATAACAAATGAAGTCAGAAATGATTGAAAAATGATGATGTGGCTTTGAATGGTGCATTTTGAATACACAAAAAGTCAGGAGTTCAAATAAGTTTTAAAAAATGAAATCCCTTTGTAACAGACGAGTTTCCGGATGAAATCCTGATACTTTGAAAGAGATTGTCCGTTTTGTACACGAAGTGCATCCAGTTTTTGCCGTAACCCTCTCAACTTTCTTGCACATGCTATGTGGATGAAATGATGATATCATGCCAACTTTCAACCTTTTCAGAGTTCATTTGAAATGCTTTTCAATTTTAGGGTCTTATAGCTCAAAATAATTAGTAAATGCATGAAAAATAACAAATGAAGTCAGAAATGATTGAAAAATGATGATGTGGCTTTGAATGGTGCATTTTGAATACACAAAAAGTCAGGAGTGCAAATAAGTTTTAAAAAATGAAATCCCTTTGTAACAGACGAGATTCCGGATGAAATCCTGATACTTTGAAAGAGATTGTCCGTTTTGTACACGAAGTGCATCCAGTTTTTGCCGTAACCCTCTCAACTTTCTTCCACATGCTATGTGGATGAAATGATGATATCATGCCAACTTTCAACCTTTTCAGAGTTCATTTGAAATGCTTTTCAATTTTAGGGTCTTATAGCTCAAAATAATTAGTAAATGCATGAAAAATAACAAATGAAGTCAGAAATGATTGAAAAATGATGATGTGGCTTTGAATGGTGCATTTTGAACACACAAAAAGTCAGGAGTTCAAATAAGTGTTAAAAAATGAAATCCTTTGTAACAGACGAGTTTCCGGATGAAATCCTGATACTTTGAAAGAGATTGTCCGTTTTGTACACGAAGTGCATCCAGTTTTTGCCGTAACCCTCTCAACTTTCTTGCACATGCTATGTGGATGAAATGATGATATCATGCCAACTTTCAACCTTTTCAGAGTTCATTTGAAATGCTTTTCAATTTTAGGGTCTTATAGCTCAAAATAATTAGTAAATGCATGAAAATAACAAATCAAGTCACAAATGATTGAAAAATGATGATGTGGCTTTGAAAGGTGCATTTTAAACACACAAAAAGTCAGGAGTTCAAATAAGTTTTAAAAAATGAAATCCCTTTGTAACAGATGAGTTTCCGGATGAAATCCTGATACTTTGAAAGAGATTGTCCGTTTTGTACACGAAGTGCATCCAGTTTTTGCCGTAACCCTCTCAACTTTCTTGCACATGCTATGTGGATGAAATGATGATATCATGCCAATTTTCAACCTTTTCAGAGTTCATTTGAAATGCTTTTCAATTTTAGGGTCTTATAGCTCAAAATAATTAGTAAATGCATGAAAAATAACAAATGAAGTCAGAAATGATTGAAAAATGATGATGTGGCTTTGAATGGTGCATTTTGAATACACAAAAAGTCAGGAGTTCAAATAAGTTTTAAAAAATGAAATCCCTTTGTAACAGACGAGTTTCCGGATGAAATCCTGATACTTTGAAAGAGATTGTCCGTTTTGTACACGAAGTGCATCCAGTTTTTGCCGTAACCCTCTCAACTTTCTTGCACATGCTATGTGGATGAAATGATGATATCATGCCAACTTTCAACCTTTTCAGAGTTCATTTGAAATGCTTTTCAATTTTAGGGTCTTATAGCTCAAAATAATTAGTAAATGCATGAAAAATAACAAATGAAGTCAGAAATGATTGAAAAATGATGATGTGGCTTTGAATGGTGCATTTTGAATACACAAAAAGTCAGGAGTGCAAATAAGTTTTAAAAAATGAAATCCCTTTGTAACAGACGAGATTCCGGATGAAATCCTGATACTTTGAAAGAGATTGTCCGTTTTGTACACGAAGTGCATCCAGTTTTTGCCGTAACCCTCTCAACTTTCTTCCACATGCTATGTGGATGAAATGATGATATCATGCCAACTTTCAACCTTTTCAGAGTTCATTTGAAATGCTTTTCAATTTTAGGGTCTTATAGCTCAAAATAATTAGTAAATGCATGAAAAATAACAAATGAAGTCAGAAATGATTGAAAAATGATGATGTGGCTTCGAATGGTGCATTTTGAACACACAAAAAGTCAGGAGTTCAAATAAGTGTTAAAAATGAAATCCCTTTGTAACAGACGAGTTTCCGGATGAAATCCTGATACTTTGAAAGAGATTGTCCGTTTTGTACACGAAGTGCATCCAGTTTTTGCCGTAACCCTCTCAACTTTCTTGCACATGCTATGTGGATGAAATGATGATATCATGCCAACTTTCAACCTTTTCAGAGTTCATTTGAAATGCTTTTCAATTTTAGGGTCTTATAGCTCAAAATAATTAGTAAATGCATGAAAATAACAAATCAAGTCACAAATGATTGAAAAATGATGATGTGGCTTTGAAAGGTGCATTTTAAACACACAAAAAGTCAGGAGTTCAAATAAGTTTTAAAAAATGAAATCCCTTTGTAACAGATGAGTTTCCGGATGAAATCCTGATACTTTGAAAGAGATTGTCCGTTTTGTACACGAAGTGCATCCAGTTTTTGCCGTAACCCTCTCAACTTTCTTGCACATGCTATGTGGATGAAATGATGATATCATGCCAATTTTCAACCTTTTCAGAGTTCATTTGAAATGCTTTTCAATTTTAGAGTCTTATAGCTCAAAATAATTAGTAAATGCATGAAAAATAACAAATGAAGTCAGAAATGATTGAAAAATGATGATGTGGCTTTGAATGGTGCATTTTGAACACACAAAAAGTCAGGAGTTCAAATAAGTTTTAAAAAATGAAATCCCTTTGTTACAGACGAGTTTCCGGATGAATCCTGATACTTTGAAAGAGATTGTCCGATTTGTACACGAAGTGCATCCAGTTTTTGCCGTAACCCTCTCAACTTTCTTGCACATGCTATGTGGATGAAATGATGATATCATGCCAACTTTCAACCTTTTCAGAGTTCATTTGAAATGCTTTTCAATTTTAGGGTCTTATAGCTCAAAATAATTAGTAAATGCATGAAAAATAACAAATGAAGTCAGAAATGATTGAAAAATGATGATGTGGCTTTGAATGGTGCATTTTGAATACACAAAAAGTCAGGAGTTCAAATAAGTTTTAAAAAATGAAATCCCTTTGTAACAGACGAGTTTCCGGATGAAATCCTGATACTTTGAAAGAGATTGTCCGTTTTGTACACGAAGTGCATCCAGTTTTTGCCGTAACCCTCTCAACTTTCTTCCACATGCTATGTGGATGAAATGATGATATCATGCCAACTTTCAACCTTTTCAGAGTTCATTTGAAATGCTTTTCAATTTTAGGGTCTTATAGCTCAAAATAATTAGTAAATGCATGAAAAATAACAAATGAAGTCAGAAATGATTGAAAAATGAAGATGTGGCTTTGAATGGTGCATTTTGAACACACAAAAAGTCAGGAGTTCAAATAAGTTTTAAAAAATGAAATCCCTTTGTAACAGACGAGTTTCCGGATGAAATCCTGATACTTTGAAAGAGATTGTCCGTTTTGTACACGAAGTGCATCCAGTTTTTGCCGTAACCCTCTCAACTTTCTTGCACACGCTATGTGGATGAAATGATGATATCATGCCAACTTTCAACCTTTTCAGAGTTCATTTGAAATGCTTTTCAATTTTAGGGTCTTATAGCTCAAAATAATTAGTAAATGCATGAAAATAACAAATCAAGTCAGAAATGATTGAAAAATGATGATGTGGCTTTGAATGGTGCATTTTGAACACACAAAAACTCAGGAGTTCAAATAAGTTTTAAAAAATGAAATCCCTTTGTAACAGATGAGTTTCTGGATGAAATCCTGATACTTTGAAAGAGATTGTCCGTTTTGTACACGAAGTGCATCCAGTTTTTGCCGTAACCCTCTCAACTTTCTTGCACATGCTATGTGGATGAAATGATGATATCATGCCAACTTTCAACCTTTTCAGAGTTCATTTGAAATGCTTTTCAATTTTAGGGTCTTATAGCTCAAAATAATTAGTAAATGCATGAAAAATAACAAATGAAGTCTGAAATGATTGAAAAATGATGATGTGGCTTTGAATGGTGCATTTTGAACACACAAAAAGTCAGGAGTTCAAATAAGTTTTAAAAAATGAAATCCCTTTGTAACAGACGAGTTTCCGGATGAAATCCTGATACTTTGAAAGAGATTGTCCGTTTTGTACACGAAGTGCATCCAGTTTTTGCCGTAACCCTCTCAACTTTCTTGCACATGCTATGTGGATGAAATGATGATATCATGCCAATTTTCAACCTTTTCAGAGTTCATTTGAAATGCTTTTCAATTTTAGGGTCTTATAGCTCAAAATAATTAGTAAATGCATGAAAAATAACAAATGAAGTCAGAAATGATTGAAAAATGATGATGTGGCTTTGAATGGTGCATTTTGAACACACAAAAAGTCAGGAGTTCAAATAAGTTTTAAAAAATGAAATCCCTTTCTTACAGACGAGTTTCCGGATGAAATCCTGATACTTTGAAAGAGATTGTCCGTTTTGTACACGAAGTGCATCCAGTTTTTGCCGTAACCCTCTCAACTTTCTTGCACATGCTATGTGGATGAAATGATGATATCATGCCAACTTACAACCTTTTCAGAGTTCATTTGAAATGCTTTTCAATTTTAGGGTCTTATAGCTCAAAATAATTAGTAAATGCATGAAAAATAACAAATGAAGTCAGAAATTATTGAAAAATGATGATGTGGCTTTGAATGGTGCATTTTGAACACACAAAAAGTCAGGAGTTCAAATAAGTTTTAAAAAATGAAATCCCTTTGTAACAGACGAGTTTCCGGATGAAATCCTGATACTTTGAAAGAGATTGTCCGTTTTGTACATGAAGTGCATCCAGTTTTTGCCGTAACCCTCTCAACTTTCTTGCACATGCTATGTGGATGAAATGATGATATCATGCCAATTTTCAACCTTTTCAGAGTTCATTTGAAATGCTTTTCAATTTTAGGGTCTTATAGCTCAAAATAATTAGTAAATGCATGAAAAATAACAAATGAAGTCAGAAATGATTGAAAAATGATGATGTGGCTTTGAATGGTGCATTTTGAACACACAAAAAGTCAGGAGTTCAAGTAAGTTTTAAAAATGAAATCCCTTTGTTACAGACGAGTTTCCGGATGAAATCCTGATACTTTGAAAGAGATTGTCCGTTTTGTACACGAAGTGCATCCAGTTTTTGCCGTAACCCTCTCAACTTTCTTGCACATGCTATGTGGATGAAATGATGATATCATGCCAACTTTCAACCTTTTCAGAGTTCATTTGAAATGCTTTTCAATTTTAGGGTCTTATAGCTCAAAATAATTAGTAAATGCATGAAAAATAACAAATGAAGTCAGAAATGATTGAAAAATGATGATGTGGCTTTGAATGGTGCATTTTGAATACACAAAAAGTCAGGAGTTCAAATAAGTTTTAAAAAATGAAATCCCTTTGTAACAGACGAGTTTCCGGATGAAATCCTGATACTTTGAAAGAGATTGTCCGTTTTGTACACGAAGTGCGTCCAGTTTTTGCCGTAACCCTCTCAACTTTCTTGCACATGCTATGTGGATGAAATGATGATATCATGCCAACTTTCAACCTTTTCAGAGTTCATTTGAAATGCTTTTCAATTTTAGGGTCTTATAGCTCAAAATAATTAGTAAATGCATGAAATATAACAAATGTAGTCAGAAATGATTGAAAAATGATGATGTGGCTTTGAATGGTGCATTTTGAACACACAAAAAGTCAGCAGTTCAAATAATTTTTAAAAAATGAAATCTCTTTGTAACAGACGAGTTTCCGGATGAAATTTAAACTATTCAAATTTGGAAACTAATGGATTGACAGAAAGTTTATAATTATTCTGAGCTAAAAGCAAAAAGAATTAAAAAAGAAAGCAAAAATCAAAAGAAAATAAATAATTCAAAAAACAAAAAAATACTAGAAAAAAAAAATGCCGCCTAATGGACCACACAGCCTGCATACGACTAGAAACCCATCTGCACATGGGCCAGGATGCAGGCCCGCTGGCCCAATAGGCCCAACATGGCAATGACAAAGGTAGGCATGTATAATGCCTGCATATTAGAGAGGAGCTCAGCACCTGAGCTGCAGCGCAGCTTATAAACAGGTGCTGAGCTCTCTCAGCTAGCGAGGTGGGACTAAACTTCCCACCGCACCGCGCCAGCACATTAGTCCCGGTTGGTGGCACCAACCGGGACCAAAGGGTGGGTATTGGTTCCGGTTGGAGCCACCAACCGGGACCAAAGCCTTTGCTATATAAGTAGCACTTTGGAAATTTTCAAATTTCCATCGCCAGTTTCCCCCCGCCCGACGACGCCGCGAGCTCGATCTACGCCGCCAGGCTGCCCCGTCGTCATCGCCGTCGCCCGTGCCCCCGAGCCCACGCCATCGCCCGTCGCCGTCATCCTCCGCCCCGCCCCCCCCCCCCCCCCCCCCCGCCGCCGTCGCCGTCGGCCTCCGCCGCGCGCCCCCGAGCCGTCGCCCCGTATACGTCACCGTCGCCGCCCTCTGCCCCCGGCCCGCCGCGGTCGCCGTCGCCCTTCGCCACCCTCTGAGCGCCGCCCCGATCCCCTCCTCCTCCTCCCTGTAATGGCCGCCGCCGCTGCCGCCGCGCCCCCTAGCTATAGTACTGTAGATGTATTAATTTAGTTAATTTAGATGTATTAATTTAGTTAATTTAGATGCATTAATTTAGTTAATTTAGTTTAGTTAATTTGGATGTGTAGCTAGATGTGTAGTTAAGTTAGTTGTTGTAATTTAGATGTATTAATTTAGATGTGTAGTTTAGATTTTTCATATTTAGAAGTCATTTATGTATGTTCATATTTACAAGAAAAAGAAGGAGAGAAAAAAGGAAAATAAGAAGAGGAAGAAGGAGAAGAAGAAGAAGAAGAAGAAGAAGAAGAGGAGAGGAAGTAGAGGAGAAATAAATAAGAAGATGAAAAAGAAGAAAAAAAGAGTAGAAGAAGAAGGAATAGAGGAGAAGAAGAAGAAATAGAATAACTATTCCTTCTTCTTCTCCTCTTTTTTTCTTTTTTTCTTCGATCTCCTCCTCTATTCCTTTCTTCTTCTCCTCTTTTTTTCGTCTTCTTCCTCTTCTTATTTTTTATCGGGTATGTCGTTGTCGATATATGTATCCCCCTCCCCGATAACTTTTAGTAAGTACTACTTAGAAAGTGTTTAATAGAATTAGTTAGAAAAATAATAGAACTAGTTAAACTAGCTAGTTTATTTGTAGTAAGTACTACTTTATTCTATTTATAGTAAGGAAATTAATAGAACTAGTTTGTTTTTTTAGTTAAAGCAATTATTCCCGCATCGACGTCGATGATGCCTATCCCGCATCCTCGTCGTCGACTCGACGGAGGAGGCCGGCTTGATCAGAGGGGCCATGTCCGGGACTGGGCTCCGCCGGGCTGGTTTTGGGAGGTGCTACCTTCCGGTGGGCGTAGGTTGGTGAGGAACCAGCCCGTCGTTGACCCGATCCTTGTTTGGTGGCGCTCGCGTGGGCCAGTGACGGTGCCGAGGCTTCCGGACACTGCGGAGGAGGTACGTCACCGTGTCAGCGAGGAGGACCAGCACGTCCGTCGCTACATGGTTGCGTTGGAGGGCAGGTTCGACAATACCTGGCAGGTTCTTCAGGGATCTCACTGGAGCTATGATCCTATGATGGTTCCGTCCCTTTGGGTGTCCACCGCCCGCGCCGATATCCGTCGGGCGCTACAGTTCTAGCTGTACTAGCGATGCTATATGTATGATAGTATTCGAGGTGTATTAGTGATAATATTCGACGATGTACGGACGCATGGAGATGATGTAGTTTTGCTTATAATTGAATGCATGCTAATTTGAATACTACTTTATTTTGTGATTTGATTTTGCTTATTGAATGCTCAAAGTGGAAAACTACTCCGATCCTACTTTGAATGCTAAAATTGGAGAGCACTATGATTAGTTGATAGCTTATAGGGTTTTTGTTTTCGTAGAAATCTAGGAGCCCTCCCCGGCCCCTCCATCATCCCCGCCGTCGTCCCCGTCACCGCCCCCTCCGACATCAAGGTGAGACCAGCCAAATCCTCTTTTAGAAAGATAATTAAACGATATTTTGGGTTGACTGTAAGTCTGTCGAGTCTCCACCATATATGAGACAACGAAGAATCCCGAATGTTGTCGTGGGGGTCGCTTCTCCTTTGTTCCCGTGTGCTAGCTAGACATTTTGGTGTAATGCACATGGGGACAAAGGGAGGAGCGACCATCACCAACGGTCGAATGTATACACCACGTGAGCTGAGAGTTTTCAAGAAAAGACTCGACAAACCGATAGTCAACCCGTGATGAATAATAATGATCTAACTTAGGTTTTTTAGTACATATATTTAATTGTAGATGTTTAATATTTGAATTATATATGAACATAGGAAATGTCGTACTCGGACGATGAAAGTCTCCCGGGGGAGTGCGACTGGTGCCACGACGACCGAGGTCAGTGCGACAGGCCTCACCTGGACGAAGATCGGCGCTTCAGTATTAAGCTGGAGGAGACGTTCGATGTTGAAACGGTACGCAACGACGACAAGCTAGTGTTATTTTTTCGTAATTAAGCACGACTTCAACTATTTCAACGTGTACTTTTCATCTTTTACAATTCGGCTAGCTTATCCCATGCCATGCAAGACGCTACGTCTTGGAGAGGATGGGTTTTGAAGACCATGAAAGTATGGAAACAAAGAAAATTCACCTAAGGACCCATCATGATATAGATTTTGAAGTAAAGTTGTATAATTCTAAGAGCGTAACCCATTTTGGTTGCAAAAATTGGGAAGCATTTTGCAAGATGTATGGTTTTGATGAGGGTATGCTTGTCACCATGGATCTTGGTGATCCTGACATCGAGCAAGACAATATGGACATTTGGGTCCTTGTTGATACGCCTCCAATTCTACCGCTATGTGAGTTTCTCAAACATAGTTATTAGCTAATTTATATTGTTCATTTCAAATTAGTTGACAGCTTATTTTCATTGACAGCTTATTTTGATTGTTCAAACAATGTGCGGAACATGGTAGACAAAACCTACTACACCGATGGCTCTGAGTTAACTTATAAGGAGAAAACTCATCTGGTCGGATTTTGTACTGATATTGATAATTACAATATCTACAATCAAACTCCTCATCATTATGGTCCTCCATACGTGCCACTAGTGCACGTGTTGAACTACGGTAACTACTATGGAGATACCCTGGTACGATTTCTTACTATTACGACATCCGTGCATATTTTGCATAGTTCTAAAACTAGTGCATTATCATTGCTAACTATGAAGTTATTACTATGTTTTTCAACAGAGAATCCCGGAGGATTGTGTGCCTCATTTGATGTATCAGAATGGTAGGCTTGATGTTTTGAATATACAACCAGGTCATCCTACGAATCTCAACTGTCCATACCGGATTTCTAAAAGAAGTGGAGACATGCAAATCAAAGAATGGAAAAAATGTATGGACAGTCGCAAGGAGCTTCATGGAAGCAAAAGGAAGCGAGGCGCAAGAATTGGAATCAGGATGATCTCCATTCTCCATAATGGAGAGTCAGGGTCTATATTGTTTTATGCTATTTTACCTTAAAGAGGGTATTTCGGTCCTACCTAATACTGATGATCATGTGCTAAGAACAATTAAGTAGGGTTGGTTCGATGACTGTGAGGATGATGATCGTATGACTTGTTATTAATAACGAGTAAAAGTTGTATGATGATGATTAGTAGGACTTGTTATTATATATGATGATGCATGATGCGTGCATGAAGAGTTATTATATATCAGCGGGTGAAATGAACATGGATTGGATTGAAGTGAAGGCAACATGCATGTGGTGCGTGTCGAAAGTAGTACAATCCAAACTTGATCAAGTCCGGATTAGTATTACTTTCGACATGCACCACATGTTGCCTTCACTTCAATCTAAGCCATGTTTAGGCATAGCAGTACGTAGCGTTGGTAAACCAAGCACGGAGATATAAGAGAGGACACTTCTCTCTAATAGATACCTAATAACAACCTAAATTAACCCCCCAAAACCCCCAAACCTCCCCCCCTTTCAAAAAAAACAAAAACCTCAGCTCCTGCCAGGTGCTGACGCGTGGATGCCTATTGGTCCCGGTTGGTGCCACCAACCGGGACCAAAGGCCCTCCTGCCTGTGCACCCCCCACTGGCCACGTGGACGGCCTTTAGTCCCGGTTCGTGTAAGAACCGGGACTAAAGGGCTAGGGCATTAGTAACGACCCTTTAGTCCCGGTTCCAGAACCGGGACTAAAGGCCCTTATGAACCGGGGTAAAAGCCCCATTTCCTACTAGTGCCTATGCATAAGTTCACAAGGTCACTGAACCCGCAAGTTGATCACCAAAACATACATCAAGTAGATCACGTGAATATCCCATTGTCACCACAGATAAGCACATGCAAGACATACATCAAGTGTTCTCAAATCCTTAAAGACTCAATCCGATAAGATAACTTCAAAGGGAAAACTCAATCCATTACAAGAGAGTAGAGGGGGAGAAACATCATAAGATCCAACTATAATAGCAAAGCTCGCGATACATCAAGATCGTACCACCTCAACAACACGAGAGAGAGAGAGAGATCAAACACATAGCTACTTGTACATACCCTCAGCCCCAAGGGTGAACTACTTCCTCCTCGTCATGGAGAGCGTCGGGATGATGAAGATGACCACTGGTGAGGGATCCCCCCTCCGGCAGGGTGCCGGAACAGGGTCCCGATTGGTTTTTGATGGCTACAGAGGCTTGCGGCGGCGGAACTCCCGATCTAGGTTATTTTCTGGAGGTTTCAGTATTTATAGGATTTTTTGGCGTAGGTCTCACATCAGGGGGGTCTCCGGGTTGTCCACGAGGCTGGGGCCCATGCCCAGGGGGGTGGGCGCGCCCTCCACCGTCGTGAACAGATCGGGACTCTTCTGGCCCAACTCTTTTGCTCCGGAGGCTTCTTTTGGTCCATAAAAAATCATCAAAAATTGGCACGTCAATTGGACTCCGTTTGGTATTCCTTTTCTGTAAAACTCAAAAACAAGGAAAAAGCAGAAACTGGCACTGGGCTCTAGGTTAATAGGTTAGTCCCAAAAATCATATAAAATAGCATATGAATGCATATAAAACATCCTAGAAGGATAATATAATAGCATGAATACTTCATAAATTATAGATACGTTGGAGACGTATCAGGGATGCACTAACCGGACGAGAGCAGGACGACAGGGCCACCGGCGCCAGAGCCGACGCCCGAAACCCTAGCCATGGGTCGCGGGTGGGATTTGGTGGCCACGAGCGCCGGATCTTGCCGGATGGGAGGGCGCCACGGTGTGAGGTGACCTCTGGCTGTGCTTCGCGACGGCGGGATTCGCAGGAAATCGTCTGAATCAGACGCCGTAGGTGGTGCAACGAAGAGTTGCATCAAGAGGGAGAGATGGGATGTGAGAGCGATGGGTGGGTGGGGATGCGGCGAATCCGGTAGCCTCCGGAGCTGCGAGGTGGGAGGAGAAGGAAAGGAGGGGAGGGCCGGCGGCGAGGTGGGAGGAGGTGGGGCACGAGGTGGTTGGTGGCGGCGATTTAGGAGAGATGGGGGGCATCGGGGGCTCTGTTTCTCGCGAGTCCCTATCTCCTTTCCTGTGTTTTTTCCATATGTCCCATTTATTGGGTTAAGAGCTACAAATCTGCAAGGCATATTTGCAACCTTTAATATGCGTATCTATCACAAATTTGCAACGTATAGCCAAACTGTTGTACAATGTGTGTTGCTTTACATGGGGTATCCTTGTAGTGCTTGTAGACCTACGGGTCCATTGTTAGTAGCTAGATGGCTTCCTCTCTCTCTTTTCATTCTCAATACAATGGTCTCTTGGACATCCATATGATGAGAGTCTTTTTGTGGTGTGTTTGTTGGGATCGGATGAACTTTGAGTTTATGATCAGATCTATCTTTTTATCCATGAAAGTTATTTGAGTCTTCTTTGAATCTCTTATATGCATGATTGCTTGTAGCCTCATATTTCTTCTCTGATATTTGGGTTTTGTTTGGCCAACTTGATCTATTTATCTTGCAATGGGAAGAGGTGCTTTGTGGTGGGTTTGATCCTACGGTGCTTGATCCCAGTGACAGAAGGGGAACCGACACGTATATATCGTTGCTATTAGGGATAACAAGATGGGGTCTATTTCTACATAAATAGATCTTGTCTACATCATGTCATCGTTCTTATTGCATTACTTCATTTTTCCATGAACTTAATACACTAGATGCATGCTGGATAGTGGTTGATGTGTGAAGTAATAGTAGTAGATCCAGGCAGGAGTCGGTCTACTAATCTTGGATGTGATGCCTATATAATGATCATTGTCTGGATATCGTCATGATTATTTGAAGTTCTATCAATTGCCCAACAGTAATTTGTTTATCCACCGTTTGCTATTTTTCTCGAGAGAAGCCACTAGTGAAATCTATGACCCCGGGTCTCTTCTTTAATATATCTGCCTTTGCGGTCTATTTTTATTTGCTTTTATTTTCAGATCCATATTTCCAAAAACCCAAAAATGCCTTGCTGCACTTTATTTTAATTTACTTTTATTCGAGATCTATTTATCCAATCTATCATATTTTTATCATGTCAGTTTGCTAATTTCTGGCGCCGTTGCCCGAAAGGGATTGACAACCTCTTTAACACGTCGGGTTGTGAGTATTTTTTATTTGTGTGCAGGTGTTGTTTATGTAGTATTGCTTGGTTCTACTACTGGTTCGATAATCTTGGTCTCATCACTGAGGGAAATACCTACCGTCGCTGTGCTGCATCATCCCTTCCTCTTTGGGGAAATACCAACGTAGTCTAGCAGACATCACACACCTATATGGGCTTGTACGGGAGAGGGTAGTATGTACTTGCATGATCGAATATCAGCATGTGTTTATTTGTCATGCTAGTGATTTATTCTTGGATTAGATTAATCAAGAAATTACCTATTTACTCAGCAATAACAATACAGTCTTGCTGCCTTGGAGGCATGACTTATTGAACAAAAGAATCTGGAATCAATCGACACCTTAGACAACCTTACCTTACCTTTTCTCCTATGTTTTTCCTTCGGGTTGACTACATAGGCTCTCCCTGGGTTCAAATCCCCTACCATGCACATCAGTGCCTGCCCCACCTCCAATGGATTTTATTATCCAAATTTGTACCGTTCGCCAAATAGCCTTTGCATATAAGTATCAAACAACTTAGTACTACCTCACACTCAGTCTATATTTATTACTTGATACGTCATTACAAAGGGTTTACATGTCAAAATTCCCAACGGTCATGCCCTATGCTCCTTTCTAGATGTTCTTGGCGGCTGTCGTGGCATCCAGCATCTTGGGCTTGCCCAAGCCCTTGATCCTCTTTGTCTCGTGATTTTGCCCCACTTCCTTGTCTGAGCCGAGACATTCAACGTGCACGATATGACATTCTAGTGGTTGAGGAGCTTGATCACCTCCTCCGAGGCATGGCCACAGAGATAACAAGGTGGTACCCCATGCATTGTTGCGGGTTTTGTAGATGAGAGCTGGTGTAATGATAAATGTTGAGATCATGAAAGCAAACTATACTTGCGTGCTCCATGCTTGCTATGTACATGTTGCCTGGCCTTGAGGCTGGCTGTCACATTTTGACAACTTTTGTTGATATGGTTGTCATCAATATTTTGGAAGCAATCTCACTTGAAATTTTGACATGGCCTATCTTAATTTTTGTACCGTTTGCACATGTAATAGGAAAATATTAAATATTGACAAAAATGATAACGAAATCTACATAATCATAGCAATAAAATTGATAGAAGCCCATATAGATATTCCTAGTTCCATAAGGTGAATCCATATCTCACTGTATGCATAGGATCATCATGTAATTACTAATGGAAGTTTGACTGTGTTACAGTTAAAGCCACAATATAAATAATCTAGATAGAAGGCAATGTAGTTCAGCCCATATACGGTTGCATAAGATCAATCCATACATGCATATGATCAACCTGAAGTAGTACTAATAAGAGTATGAACGGGTTACAATTTAAGCCACAATATAACAAATTTAAATAGAAGTATAGTTTGTTGCTGCTTGCATGCATGCTTGATGATGTCCTGCATGATATGTAAGAAGGTGCATATGCAAAATAATAAGAGAGGGGAGCTTGCATACCTATACAATTAGCAATAGAGCTATAAATCTATGAGGCGAATGAGAGCAGCAAGAGAACAATGAGGGAGCAGGCGAAATCGCTTTATTTTTCTGGATCAGAAAACGGAAGAAAAAAATTAAGCATGATATATAGCAGATACATATCTACATAATCCATGAGTACTTAGTTTTGAGGGTTGTATAACCTCTTGTCATAATATGGTAGAATACTGACAAAGTCATAGATATAAACCCCAAGTGGTGGATTACATGAAACATTAACCTCGTGAAGTAACACTTGAAGGGCATAATTACATAACCTCTTGTCATGATATGATAGCATACCGACAGATCCAAAGATAGAAACCCCAAGTGATGGATTACATAAAACATTAACCTAGTGAAATAAAACTTGAAGGGCATAATCATTTTTACCCGGAAGGCGATAATGTTCAGTTGTATTTCTATCATCGAATGACAAAGTCTCTTGAAAAACTTGCAGGGGGGGGATTCAACTTCTACGGTGTATGTTGTTCAATAGCATGCTCGGGGGTGGGGTCAGTTTGCTATACAATAGAGGTGGTTTGCAATCTAAGTTGCCACAACTTGTGGAAAGTCCATGTCGAATTCCAAGATACTCTTGAATAGCATGCAAAAAAAGTAGTCTTACCCGTTGCCTCTTTCCGGTCAGTTAATCTGGAGAAAAAGGTACTGATTCATCTTCAAAAAACTGCATATGTGAAATTTGAGAGGTTGAACTCTAGCATTGACAGATTATTCCTATTAGAAACGAATACAATCAATCGTGAACGGAACACATTCATATCAGAAAATAATATGGGACAAACAGAGGTTGTGTGATTCTTTTTCTTCGATGAACCAAGCAGCTATCAATCTGGAGCGCAAGCTAACAGATTCAAAAAGCATAAGCTCGTGGATAGGAAAAACTGGGAGTGGCTGAAAATAGGGGGCATCGACATACCAGAGTGGAGGGCTGAAGCCAAGGACACGAAGAATTGTGCGTGCTCCAGGACGTCTTTTTAAAGACAAAGGCAGCAGCGAGCAGAAGATTGAGTGGCAGGGTAATGGAGGGTGGAGTAATCATCCGCGTTGAATGCTACCGTTCATGAGCAATAGTGGCTGCCGTTTCATGGTGCGAGTAGAAGAAAGAGCAGCGGCGGCGGCGAGTAATAGAGAGAGCGGCGGTGGCGAGTGGAAGAGGGAGAGAGAGAGAGAGATGTGCCATGAGTTTTTTTTAGGATCAGATGTGCGATGAGTTAGATGGGCACCATTGGTTTGTTCCCAAAAATACACAATTGGGCTGGGAGCTAACGTGCAAAAAAATACCGGTTTGACTGAACCGTGCGGCCGCCTCTCATCTGGCCCAGTTTAGATCGTCTTCAACCTTCCGCACAGGCATGGATGAAAATAATAGAAACGCACAACTACCTGTAAATCTTACCGTATTGAACAATTTAGTCCATGGATTGCGTCAACTCTAAACATTAAAATTGTTCCCATATTCATCAGGAATGCATTCCACCAAAACGCACAAGATATTGTCCAGTAAAGAAGGAGAACGAGAAAAGGAGCTAGGTCGACCATGGGGAGCGACCGGGCGCCCTGTCGAGAGAACCAATCGAGGGAACTGCAGCTTCCGACTAGGGCGGGATCATAGTTTGTGTGCTGCCACGTCGAGCTAGGTTGAGAAAGCAATGGGGATGAGTTCTTGCGAGCCATGACTGCCTCTATTTTTGTTTTGTGTGCTGCGCTGTGTATATCCGGTTTTGTCGAAGACGGCTGAGAGAGGACGAACGAAACATTATTTTCACTTAGTGGTGGCAACTCTTCGTAAATTTCATCCATTCCCGATCGAACGGCTACATACTGCTAGGCTATACTGTATCAACGGCTGGAAGAATCCAGGTGTTGTGGCTTCATGAGGAGCCAAGGAAAATAATCTAGTGGGGTGCCCCTATTTAGATATAGAAGATGACTTCACTTCCATCATTTGAGCCCCTAAAAAAATTGGTCAGCAATTTTTCAAGGTTGGGGGCCGGCGCCCCCCCCCCCTCCCCCCACTAGCATATAGGTCTACCATTGCTCATCCTCAACAATGGATCAGCATATCTTGTAGTGTGCTACGTGGGTGTTAGTGGAATCTATCGCTGCAGGTAAGGAAGGCGGCTAAGTTCTAGCATTAGTTAGGTGGAAAAGGCTGATCTTGTGCGTGCCCATGAAGACCATGATCGCAACACAAGCTTCTGATTCTCCTCCTCTACGGGAGGCGAGGGCGCCATTCCCAAGCCCATGACCGCATCTGTTGATCATTCTAGATGTCCGTATATTTGCTAGCCTGGAGGAGAATCCAGTATCAATCCTATAGACATAGAGGAACGTTAGATTACACAAGCCCAGGAGAGATTTTCCATATGGGTGATCGCCATTGGTCATATGGAGCGCGCTCCCTATCGATATGGAAACTAGGTATCCATAATTGTGGGACCCACTCGTCAATGGGTCACCTGAAGTTTGCTTCGCGTCATATGGACTTTTACACGTAACTGCCATATGGAGTGTACTCCAAAAGGACGCCCCGAGGCCATATATGGCGACTGAGAAGCCGGATGGAGGACAATCCATAAATAATGGTGATCCCTGACAAGATGGTAACTGTGTTAGAGTGCCTTTTTTGGCCAAAATCACCATAATGACAGTTATTATGGTGATTGGCCCGATATGACGAATCTGCAACAACTGCGTGACGACTTATGCTACCCAAGTTCAAGCTCTCACTCTTCTGCAGTCTCACCGAAGTCCTTCGAAATCTAGGACCCGACCACCCTACTAAATCCATTGGATTTTGTGCAATAACTAGTGGCTTGAGTTATCTTTACTTGAGAAATGGTCATGCGGCAAGAATAATATGCTGCATGTTGTGGTGTTCTGTCACGGTACCCAAATCGAGTTATACGGGAGATCCTGAAGCGTGACATAGTGGCTCTAAGCCTTAATATCCTAGCCGCATGGATTGATGTGATTCTCCATTCGACCATAAAATCTCCCAAAAGAAAAGCATAATACAACACTGAAGAATGAGTTTTTCGATCCTTGTAGACTATACCTAAATAATAATTAGTGTTCCCGGTTTATTAAAATTAGTGGTGGGGCTAGCTATGGCAATGGTGCACTGGGTTCTAGTGATACAACCTAATGGGAATAAATCATTCACTAAATTATTAGTTATCAATATTCATTTATGGTAGATGATCCCATTGCAATGGACACTGCAAGATTGATCATGCTTCGCCCTAAGTACCTGTTGGCCACCAGTTTTGGCAAGCAATTTTCCATTTTCAGCGCCCAATTAGCAAGACTTTTAGGAGTTCCCGCACAATATCTGCTTTCATATAACAATAGTTTCTTTTACAACCGTTGGACCGCATAAACATATTTTGCTGTGACTTTGACAAAACCACACACATTCGAGTTTGATACAGCAATGGGCTAAATAAACCAAGTATTTTTTGTGGACTTCCACACTCTTCCATCTGTGATGTATTTTGAGTATACTAAGTTGATGAGTGGTCAACATAGTTATTAGTATAACACTAGTGGTGTCTACTATATGGCACCGATTTTTAATGTCTGATATGTAATTTTTTTGGCTGGCTATTCAAATCATACTGATATAAAATAAAAAATCCGAGTACCAATAATTAATTCAATAATACGTGCATCGTAATCACTGTGGAGGATTGCATGGTATACCATCAATGAGTTACACGTAGGTTCTTTTTGAGTTATATATAGAGGTAATATCACTGGCAGTCATAGAACTTGTCTTGGATGTTCAGTTTGATGCTAAAACTTGTAAAATACGGATGTATGGTCATCTAACTTGTTGTTTGGTGCAAATAATGTGCTTTCTACTGTATCTGAACGTACACCCTTCCTGCATGGCCTACCATGCATGTCAGCGGCCCACATGTCAGTGGATAGGAGTAAATTTTTCTAGATAACTCCCTAGATTTTTGTACTTACGGAAAAAAATCAGAAGACTCACTTGTCAGTGAACGTGTAAGAGAAAAATGATAATTACCATTTGGAGGGCGCGGGATTTGAACCAACGAGATTCAGAAGGCGAGCACAACAGGTGGAACCTGCACACACAATGACATTTGTTGTTTCGAAAGGATAACTACGTTATATGACCCTTCAGTAAGAACACCTGGGCCAGCTAGCTTAAATGTGCTAGTGGAGCCCATTTTGCACCTTTTGATTTTTT
Source organism: Aegilops tauschii subsp. strangulata (assembly GCF_002575655.3). NCBI lineage: Eukaryota > Viridiplantae > Streptophyta > Magnoliopsida > Poales > Poaceae > Aegilops > Aegilops tauschii. The sequence goes on from NW_027332845.1 coordinate 21,508, forward strand.
TTTAAGATGTATGCAAATTATGATCTTAGTAATCAAAATATATTTTTCAATTCAAAAATATTTTTATATTTAAAGTAATCCAATTTTTTTGTAAAATTACAGCTCAAAAATATTATACAAAATTGTACTGCTCATAGATCAGCAAATTTTTTATATAAAATAAGGAAGCCACTAGGTCTCGAACCCACCAGGCCGCGACGAAAGACACCCTTCACGCTCTATTGCCTAAACATACAGAAGATGATTGGTCAATCAAAAAGTTCAATATTAGCTTGAGTATTATATAAAAAATATTTAGTACAACGTGAGTAATAGCATTATGTTCAAACATTTGTGTGTTACAAATATTATACATACAAACGATGATTAGTGAATGAAACATTTAAATATAAACGTATGTATTATATTAGACACGACTGAATATTCATATCAACAATATAAATTTTAAATTATGAATATGTAATTACATGGAAATTGAACGACACAAATGTGCATATAATTATTGAAATGTTTGTATGATTAAAATAATATTTGGGAATTCTAATTTTACAAATATTTGTATTATTTTAAATTATACAAAGATTTTCGAAATATATAAATATTGTTTAAAATAAATAAGTTTTTAAAAATAATACATGTACAGTTTTGAAAGTAAGTTATTTTTTTATAACATGAATGTCTAAACTTTATTTTTCTGACCCAGATCATAATTTACATACTACCGACAAATTTCTTATAAAAATGAAAAGTGCAAAATGGGCTGCACTGATCATAGACCATTTGAGGTGACAGGCCAACGTGCTTTAAGGTAAGGATATAAGATATAGTTATCCTTGTAGTTCTCTAGGTCGCGAGTTCAAATGCCCGCCTGTCTGATCGATAATTATCATTTTTTTCTCTTATACTGTTCACTGACATATGGGTCTCACCTGGGCTTTTCTGCGTGATTAAAAAATTGAGGAGTTATATAAAAAGATTTACTCCAAGTCACTGACATGTGCGCCATTATCACACAGGCAAGGTGTACGCTCAGATATGGTAGAAAGCACCGTATTTGCATCACAAAACAAGTTAGACGACCACAAATCCGTCTTTTATAAGTTTTAGTACCAAACTGAACATCCAGCGCAAGTTTTATTACCGCCAATGATATTACCTCTTAGAGCATCTCCAGCCACGCCCCCAGCAGGCCCCCCCCAGGCCACTTTTTCGGCGCCGGCGCCAAAAAAAGGCCTAGTCGCGCCCCCAGGACGACGAAAAGCGCCGGTTCGGCCCTTTTTTCCGCCCGACGGTCGCAGGCCGAACCCAGCGCACTGGGGGGCGATCGGGGGCTCTGACGCAAGGGAAAAGCGCGGCTGGCCCACACCGTCAGGTGAAAAGTCAAGATTTTCTTCCCCGACTCGCCTCCCACCCCGCGCGCCCTCGGCCGCCACTAGCTATATCCCGGCGCCGCCCGCCGCCCTTCACTGCTAGATAGCCATTCCCTGCCGGAAAAATAGCAGAGGTTCGCCGCAGCAGCCCCTCCAAATGCAGCTGGGCGTTTCCGGCCGCAGAGGCGCAGTTTAGCGGCGGGTGCACGCCCACCGGGCGCAAGGTGTTCGGCGATTTGCCTGCCTCGGCGATGGACTCGGCTGACGAGGAAGCGCTCGCCGCGCTCCTGGAGGAGGAAGCCGAGGCCGACGTCCAGGAAGAAGAGCATCTCATGGTGCTCGCCGCCCTCGCCCAGCTGCTGGCGAGCAATGAAAAGCCGCGGCGAGGTGGCTCGGCGCCGGGGCGGGTGAAAGCAAATAACCGGCATCGTCTCGAAGGCTACTGCATGCTCTACTCCGACTACTTCGCCGATGCTCCACTTCACGGCGACAAAACATTTCGGCATCGTTATCGGATGAGCCGAAAGCTCTTTCTTAGGATTGTGAATTCCATCTGGGAGTTCAATAACTATTTCAAGTGCAAGATGGATTGCACTGGCAAACTTGGATTCACCTCGATCCAGAAGTGCACGACAGCGATGAGGATGCTTGCATACGGAGCTCCCGGTGATTCATTCAACGACTACAGGCGCATGGCCCAGTCCACCAGCATAGAGTGTTTCTACAAGTTCTGTCGGGTAGTGGTGGCAGTGTTTGGACCGCAATACTTGAGAACACCCAATGCGGAAGACACTGCTCGGATCCTAGCACAGAATGCAGCAAGAGGATTTCCTGGGATGCTTGGAAGCATCGACTGCATGCATTAAAAATGGAAGAATTGCCCATTTGCTTGGCAGGGGATGTACAAAGGCGCCAAAGGCGGTTGCAGTGTGGTACTTGAGGCGGTGGCCACACAGGACCTCTGGATTTGGCTTCTTTGGTATGCCAGGAACTCACAATGACATCAACGTGCTGCAGTGCTCTCCTGTCTTTGCCAAGCTTGTTGAGGGTCATTCTCCTCCGGTGAACTTCGAGATCAATGGGCGGCACAACAACAAGGGGTACTACCTAGCTGATGGCATCTACCCGAGATGGTCTACATTTGTGAAGACTATCTCAAACGCTGTGCCAGGAGGCAAGAAGTCCCACTTTGCCAAGGTGCAAGAGGCTTGCCGGAAGGATGTCGAGCGAGCATTTGGTGTGCTCCAATCTCGATTTGCTGTTGTCCGGTACCCTGCTCAGACCTGGTCGAAAGATCAAATGTGGGAGATCATGACTTGCTGTGTCATCTTGCACAACATGATCATCGAGAGCGAGCAAGAAGACCCAGTGTTTGACACTGAACTATACTACAGGCAGAGTCCTCTAGCCGAAGTTGATCACCAGCTACCAGCAACCTGGACTGCCTACCTCAGTATGCGTCAGGAGATCCGAGACCCACAGGTGCATAATCAGCTGCAGCATGATCTGGTGGAGCACCTATGCAGGCTCAAGGGCGACGCCGGGCGCGACGTGTGATGAAATATGAGTTTTTATTTGTTGAACTATATAATTTCTATTGAACTATTTGTTGTTGTACTATTTTGTTGAACTATTTGATTTTTCTGTGATGAAATATGTGATAAAAAATTATTTATGTTCATAATTCAACGGCGAGCCACGGCGAACCACCCCGAATATGGGCCTATTCTCACCCATATGGGCCCTTTATTCGCTGAAAGGGGGCTGAAAAGTGGGCCAATATCGGCGCCTGGGGGCGACGACTGGGCGCAAAACCGCCCCAGCGCTGATTGTATCGCCGGCTCGCCCCCAGGGGGCGATTTTTATGTGTCCTGGAGGGCCAACGGCCGGAGATGCTCTTATATATATGTTGATTCTAGAAGGCAACTCCTTAGAGATGGATTTGCAAGTTACAAGGTTATTACTTAGTATTGTTTACAAGTTATCAATAGTATGAGATCTCCAAACTTAATAAAGTTTATTATCTCTATCCTACGGGAGATTCAAGTCAAGAAGTAGAACTCTTTGAGGTCCTGTTTAGCCACAAGCCGAACGGAGATGGACACAATTTAGCTAAGGCGTAATGTTTTCTTCCTGCTTGTCATCATAATTATCGCATCAAAAATGCTAGATGAAAAAAAATACAGGATTTTACAGGATCTCTTCATCTAGTAACCAATTATAAACTTGCCCCCCCCCCCCCCCCCCCCACCATTTTCAGGGAGGTGGGCCGTGTTCCTCACCTATTAACCAATCAAATTAACCCTCTTTGTAAAACCTTGTAATTCTTTTGTACGTGTAGCGTTACTCTTATCGTATGAATGCTCCACACTTTATTAGTTAAAGTTAACAGGAATGAAATCGTTCACTAAATTATTAGTTACCAATATTCATTTATGGCAGATGACCCCATTGCAATGGACACTACAAGATTGATCATGCTTCGCCTTAAATACCAGTTGGCCACCAATTTTGGCAGGCAATTTTCCATTTTCTGCTCCCAAGTAGTAAAACCTTTAGGAGTTCAGGCACAATATATATCTGCTTTAAAAATAATTGTTTTTTACAACAGTTGGACCCATAGACATATTTTTTAGTGACTTTGACAAAATGACACACATTGGAGTGTTATACTTAGACTGAATGCCACGTTGGTACACAAATGAGCTAAATACCTGCGTTCCTTTGGGTGAGGCGGGTCACCCGGGGCGCAGGGGCCCTCCTCCCTGATCTGAGCCGTCGCGGCGGCGCGGCAGATCTGAGTCCGCCGATGGCGCAGTGGCGGCATGGTGATGGGAGGAGGCGGCGGAGCTGCGTGCTTCGTGGAAGATCTGGTGGCAGCGGCGTTGTTCTGACTGGATCCCGGGGCGGCGGCCCTGGAGGGTGGCGGCTGGTGAAGCTAGGGCTTCCCGCGGCGGCAATGGCGTGGTGCAGTCCCTGTCCAAGGCGGATCTGTGATGGCGATCTGCTATGGATTGGTTCGGATCAGAGACGGTGACGAGCGCGCGGGATCCTTCTCGGCGGCTCTTGCGGCTTGGCGAGGCGGGATGGGAGCCCTCCTCCTAGGCTCCAGTTGTGGCACACTCAGGCAGTGGCCGGTGCGCCAGGGCTCCTACGGTGGCACTGTTGTTGCGGCTGGTCGCCGGATCTAGGCGGCTGGATCTGGGGCTTTGAAGGCGGTCGAGACGGTGCACAGGTTGTCGGGTGGATTTCTTGGGACGGATCCGGGTGAAAACCTGGTCTTCGGTCGATGGCTGAAGCCGGTGATGACTATGACTTTATCATCGTTTCCTTCATGAAGGCATCATCAAGGTGAAGCTCCCAAATCCACTCAATACCTCCGGGGGAAACCCTAGATCAGCTGATCGGATGTTGGCAGCAATCATGTGTCGTTACCCCCTTGGGGGCAGCATTCTTGGAGGTGCACTCGGCTTCGCGAGACCAGCGGACAGCATCTTTGGTGGAGCGGTGCTTCATCCTACACATTGATGGCGACGGATCTCGACGGCGTGGCGCAGTGCAGATTCGGAGTTCGATGTGGGAGGATGGACTCGCGCAGGAGGACGACGCTGTTTGGCGTCGTGGTGGCGTCGATGGTAGAGAGATCTGGCACGGTAGATGCAACATTATAACTCTGAAGATGGATTGGTGGTAGCTGGCTGCGGCGGCCTCATACCCGGCAGACGTGCTGGTTAAGGAGTGCGCCGGGCTGGTAGGTGCCTCATACCCGGCAGGCGTCCTGGTTGGGACCTCAGGTCTTAGATGTTTAGGTTTGGCTGCGATGTCTGTTTGGTATTAGGCCCAGGCTATCAGCGCCCCTTCATTAATTGGATAGGTGTAGCCACAGTTGTTGCTTAGACGGTGGCTTTAGTCTTACTGTTGTATCCCTTTGTAAGGTCTTGTGAGAATAATTAATAAAGTGGCCGTATGCATCGCCCAGATGCAGAGACCGGGGATCCTCCTCCTTTTCTAAAAAAAATTGATTATTTTTTTCTTTACTTCCACATTCTGTTCCTTCCGTGATGTATTTTGACAATACTAAGATGATCAATGATCATGATAGTTATTAGTATAATGCTAGTGGTGTATATGGCACAGATTTATATTGTCAGATACATATTTTTGTTTGGCTGGCTATTCAAAACATACTGATATAAAATAATGTTTCCGAGTACCAATAATTAATCAATAATACGTTCATCATTACCAATGTGGAGGATTTTATGCTATACAATCAAAGTGTCATATGTAAGTTCCTTTTGAATTATATATGGTGATTCTAGAGACAACTCCTTAGAGATGGATTTGCAAATTAGTACAAGGTTATTTACGTATTGTTTACAAGTTATCAATAGTATGAGGTCTCCAAACTTAAGAAAGTTTATTATCTACCACTAAAAAAATGTTTATTATCTCTCTCCTGCGGGAGATTCGTGTCAAGAAGCAGAACTCCGTGAGGTCCTATTTTGCCACAAGTTGAACGGAGATGCACACAATTTAGCTAAGGTGTAATGTTTTCTTCCTGTTTGACGTCATAATATTCTTTTGAATTCTCCACACTTTATTATCTTGCTTCTGATGTTTTATCTTATTTTGAGAATTGTATTTTTTGAGTTAAAATAAAGGTAGTTTTTTTCTATAGAAAAAGAGTGGCCTATGTGGGAATTTCCTATTTGACGCATTATGCGTCAAACTGTCGATCTTTCGCACACGAGCCGGCGATCAAGCGGTGACATGGGCTGGCCTCTTAACGTGTTGCAGCGTTTTTCGGTTTTGCGAATCTTCTAGAGTTTTCCAGCCGTTTTTTTCTGGTTTTGAGAACCTTTTCTAGAAGGTTCGTAAACCGTTTTTTACTTTTCCTTTTCCTTTTCCTTTTTTCTTTTTCAATTACTTTTTGCCTTTTAGTTCCTTCCATTTTCTATTTTCTATTTTTTGTTTCTTTTTCTTTTTTACTTTCGTTAAAAAATTTATTTTTCAATAAGAATGTTCCTGTTTCAAAAACAATGTTTGTGTTCTCAATTTTTTCTATATTTCAAAAAATGTTCACTTTTCCAAAAATTGTTCATTTTTGAAAAACCGTTTGTGTTTTCAAATCTTGCTCCATAGTTCCGTAAATTGTTTGCATTTTTTGTTTGTGTTTCAAATTTTGTTCTGACTTTCAAAAAATGTCAGCGTTCCATAAATTGTTGTGTTTCTAATTTTTTTAGGAATTTCAGAAAATTTTCCTGTTTTGAATGTTTGTGCTCTGAATTGTTTTCTGGATTATAAAAACGTTGACGTTTTGAAAACAAAATCGTGATTGTAAAAAAAGGTTCATATCCACAAAGATTGTTCAATTCTAGAAAAGTGTTCGCGTTCTAAATAATGTTCTGATTTTTTTAATATTTGTTCACAAATATGAAAAGTGTTCGCGTTTCATGTAGCTTTCACATTTTTGTTAAAAAATGTCGGACCTTCGAAATTTCAAAAATAATCGAATCTGCGTTATAGTTGGTCATTGAGGCTCTCCGCTGCTGTACGGTCAACAGTGCCAGCTAGTTTAACTGGCCGGTCATCGCCTTTTGCGAGGTGTCTTAGATTCGATCCGTCGGGGGAGCAATATAATATATTTTTGCGTTGCTACCTTTGCATCTCTGAGACTAGCCACAATGGGTAGTAACATAGAGTAGTAACATGCTCATGTTACTACTCTATGTTACTACCTCTATAGTGAGAAGTAACATATGTGTAGTAACATGCAACACTTCATTTATTATGCTATAGACTCATCTTGCCTTGATATGTGTGATGTTACAGTAACTAGCTAAGTTACTAGAACTACCTCTCTCTTCATTAACTCATTGCCACATAGACAAATTTGTTGAGTTGGACTTGAAGTTACCGCTGAAGTTACTCCCACTGTGGCTAGTCTGAAGTAGTAGCATGTGTGTTCAGCCGACAATCTTAAAATCACTAATTAAGGAGTACTCATTGCAAAGAACACTCCACTTTCCCAGGTCACGACAAGTGGCGCACATGCAGCGCGCCACTTGTCGCAACCTGGGAGTTTTTCCTTTTTTCGTAGATCCGTTTATTCAAAACGTTTTATCTCTTAAACCGTGCGTCCAAATCTCGAACCGTTTTCACCATTGGATTCCTCGCGTCGAGATCTTCAAAACTAGATCCCATGTTGATAGGTTTTGACGAACTTCTTTTTTCACGAAAAAACCGAGCGAAAAAACCGAACCGGAAGCACAGTTTTTTTCCTTTCCGAAAGAGGCACGCCCGTGCCTCTCGCGAAATCACAACCGTGCCTCTCGTGGAAACAAAACCGTGACTCACGTGGAAGGAAAAAAAACAGAAAACGCGTTTTTTTTCCGTTTCCGAGAGGCACGGCCGTGACTCTCGCGAAAGCACAACCGTGCCCCTCGCGAAAGCAAAACTGTGACTCTCGCGTAAGAAAAAAAAACAGAAAACGCGTATTTTTTTCACTTTTCGAGAGGCACGGCCGTGACTTTCGTGTAACCACAACCGTGCCTCTCGCGGAAGCAAAACCGTGACTCTCACGAAAGAAAAAAAACAAAAATGAAGAAGAACAAAAACACAAAGGACACAAATCATGTGAACAAAACAAAAATCGAGGTATACCGATATTTGTTGAAGAAGAAAGATGGGATGCCAACCGAGGCATCCCCAAGCTTAGATGCTTGAGTATCCTTTGAAATATTTACTTGGGGTGCCTTGGGCATCCCCAAGCTTGAACTCTTGCCTCTCTTTATTCTTCTCATATTGGTAGCTCCTCGACCTTCGGACACTTCATCCACACAAAACTTTAACAAAAACTTGTGAGATCCGTTAGTGTAATAAAGCAAATCACTACCTTTAGGTACTGTAATGAACTCATTCTTTATTTATATTGGTGTTAAAACTACTGTATTCCAACTTCTCTATGGTTTATACCCCCCGATACTAGCCATAGATTCATCGAAATAAGCAAACAACACACGCAAAACAGAATCTGTTAAAAACAGAACAGTCTGTAGTAATCTGGAAGTTTGGTAAACTTATGTAACTCCTAAAATTATGTAAATTTGAAAATTTGAAAAATTTGTACAGAAGTAATGTGCAAAAAGTTTCAGACCCATTTGACTCTCCAGTAAAAAATGTAAATTCAAGCACTACAGCCAAAGTTTTTGTTTTTGTTCTGCACATAGTAAACAAGCAATCTAATCATCCTAAAACCAAAGCTTGGCACATTATTTTTATAATACAAAGAATATATACAAGGGGATAATTATTTGCAGAGAAACTTCCATGAAAAATTCTACATTGTTTCCGTGAGCATGAACACAAGTGCTCAAGGTCGACCCTCACTTCTTCAATGCATAACTTTCCAATCACTTACCTTTTTGAAAAACTTTTTAGGCATGAGAGGCAAGTAAATTTTTTTGTATTTTCATTCTTTTAAAAAAAATTGTATGTTTCACCCACAACTAAACAGAAACAAAAAGGAAAAACAAAATCTACTTAGTGAAGAAAGCAAACAAGCACACACGAGAATATCAACCCCACGCTATTGCTCCCCGGCAACGGCGCCAGAAAAAAGCTTGATGTCTACTACGCAACCTTCTTCTTATAGACGTTGTTGGGCCTCCAAGTGTAGAGGTTTGTAGGACAGTAGCAAATTTTCCTCAAGTGAATGACCTAAGGTTTATCAATCCGTGGGAGGCGTAGGATGAAGATGGTCTCTCTCAAACAACCCTGCAACCAAATAACAAAGAGTCTCTTGTGTCCCCAACACACCCAATACAATGGTAAATTGTATAGGAGCACTAGTTCGGCGAAGAGATGGTGATACAAGTGCAAGATGGATGGTAGATATAGGTTTTTGTAAACTGAAAATATAAAAACAGCGAGGTAACTAATGATAAAAGTGAGCACAAACGATATTGCAATGCGTTGAAACAAGGCCTAGGGTTCATACTTTCACTAGTGCAAGTTCTCTCAACAATAATAACATAATTGGATCATATAACTATCCCTCAACATGCAACAAAGAGTCACTCCAAAGTCACTAATAGCGGAGAACAAACAAAGAGATTATTGTAGGGTACGAAACCACCTCAAAGTTATCCTTTCTGATCGATCTATTCAAGAGTCCGTAGTAAAATAACACGAAGCTATTCTTTCCGTTCGATCTATCATAGAGTTCGTACTAGAATAACACCTTAAGATACAAATCAACCAAAACCCTAATGTCACCTAGATACTCCAATGTCACCTCAAGTATCCACGGGTATGATTATACGATATGCATCACACAATCTCAGATTCATCTATTCAACCAACACAAAGAACTTCAAAGAGTGCCCCAAAGTTTCTACCAGAGAGTCAAGACGAAAACGTGTGCCAACCCCTCACTAGTAGAAAACAGGGCTTTGGTCACAGGGCAGTTTCCACATTAGCCCCGGTTCAGTCACGAACCGGGACTAATGCGAGCATTGGTCCCGGTTCGTGAGCCCAGGGGGCCGGCCGGGGCCTCGTGGGCATTGGTCCCGGTTTGTATGGACCCTTTCGTCCCGGTTGGTGGTACAAACCGGGACCAATGGGCCACGCTCCTGGCCCACCACCCTTTAGTCCCGGTTCATACCACAAACCGGGACTAAAGGGCTGGTCCTAGTTGCGGCCAGTGTTTAGTCCCACCTCGCCAACCGAAGGGGGCTCACACCAGTTTATAAGGCCGTCCCTGTCTGCCTTTTAAAGTGAAAATAGATGCCCTTATACAGGGAATTTGACCTAAATTCACAGTAAATTTCATAGAAATTTATTATGAATTTAGGTTGAATTTTCTCTATAAGCGCATCTATTTTCATTTTTTTATATTTATAAAATAAATAAACCTTAATAAAATAAATAAAACTAAATAAACCTTAATAAAATAAAATAAAATAAACTATAGTAACTACAATAAATAAACCTTAATAAATTAAGTAAAAATATCAGCAGAAAAATAAATAAAAATAGCAGCAGAAAAATAAATATAAATAAAATGCGTTTGGAAGAGATTGTCCGTTTTGTAGACGAAGTGCATCCAGTTTTTGCCGTAACCCTCTCAACTTTCTTGCACATGCTATGTGGATGAAATGATGATATCATGCCAACTTTCAACCTTTTCAGAGTTCATTTGAAATGCTTTTCAATTTTAGGGTCTTATAGCTCAAAATAATTAGTAAATGCATGAAAAATAACAAATGAAGTCAGAAATGATTGAAAAATGATGATGTGGCTTTGAATGGTGCATTTTGAACACACAAAAAGTCAGGAGTTCAAATAAGTTTTAAAAAATGAAATCCCTTTGTAACAGATGAGTTTCCGGATGAAATCTTGATACTTTGAAAGAGATTGTCCGTTTTGTACACGAAGTGCATCCAGTTTTTGCCGTAACCCTCTCAACTTTCTTGCACATGCTATGTGGATGAAATGATGATATCATGCCAACTTTCAACCTTTTCAGAGTTCATTTGAAATGCTTTTCAATTTTAGGGTCTTATAGCTCAAAATAATTAGTAAATGCATGAAAATAACAAATCAAGTCAGAAATGATTGAAAAATGATGATGTGGCTTTGAATGGTGCATTTTGAACACACAAAAAGTCAGGAGTTCAAATAAGTTTTAAAAAATGAAATCCCTTTGTAACAGATGAGTTTCCGGATGAAATCCTGATACTTTGAAAGAGATTGTCCGTTTTGTACACGAAGTGCATCCAGTTTTTGCCGTAACCCTCTCAACTTTCTTGCACATGCTATGTGGATGAAATGATGATATCATGCCAACTTTCAACCTTTTCAGAGTTCATTTGAAATGCTTTTCAATTTTAGGGTCTTATAGCTCAAAATAATTAGTAAATGAATGAAAAATAACAAATGAAGTCATAAATGATTGAAAAATGATGATGTGGCTTTGAATGGTGCATTCTGAACACACAAAAAGTCAGGAATTCAAATAAGTTTTAAAAAATGAAATCCCTTTGTAACAGACGAGTTTCCGGATGAAATCCTGATACATTGAAAGAGATTGTCCGTTTTGTACACGAAGTGCATCCAGTTTTTGCCGTAACCCTCTCAACTTTCTTGCACATGCTATGTGGATGAAATGATGATATCATGCCAACTTTCAACCTTTTCAGAGTTCATTTGAAATGCTTTTCAATTTTAGGGTCTTATAGCTCAAAATAATTAGTAAATGCATGAAAAATAACAAATGAAGTCAGAAATGATTGAAAATGATGATGTGGCTTTGAATGGTGCATTTTGAACACACAAAAAGTCAGGAGTTCAAATAAGTTTTAAAAAATGAAATCCCTTTGTAACAGACGAGATTCCGGATGAAATTTTGATACTTTGAAAGAGATTGTCCGTTTTGTACACGAAGTGCATCCAGTTTTTGCCGTAACCCTCTCAACTTTCTTGCACATGCTATGTGGATGAAATGATGATATCATGCCAACTTTCAACCTTTTCAGAGTTCATTTGAAATGCTTTTCAATTTTAGGGTCTTATAGCTCAAAATAATTAGTAAATGCATGAAAAATAACAAATGAAGTCATAAATGATTGAAAAATGATGAGGTGGCTTTGAATGGTGCATTTTGAACACACAAAAAGTCAGGAGTTCAAATAAGTTTTAAAAAATGAAATCCCTTTGTAACAGACGAGATTCTGGATGAAATCCTGATACTTTGAAAGAGATTGTCCGTTTTGTACACGAAGTGCATCAAGTTTTTGCCGTAACCCTCTCAACTTTCTTGCACATGCTATGTGGATGAAATGATGATATCATGCCAACTTTCAACCTTTTCAGAGTTCATTTGAAATGCTTTTCAATTTTAGGGTCTTATAGCTCAAAATAATTAGTAAATGCATGAAAAATAACAAATGAAGTCAGAAATGATTGAAAAATGATGATGTGGCTTTGAATGGTGCATTTTGAACACACAAAAAGTCAGGAGTTCAAATAAGTTTTAAAAAATGAAATCCCTTTGTAACAGACGAGATTCCGGATGAAATCCTGATACTTTGAAAGAGATTGTCCGTTTTGTACACGAAGTGCATCCAGTTTTTGCCGTAACCCTCTCAACTTTCTTGCACATGCTATGTGGATGAAATGATGATATCATGCCAACTTTCAACCTTTTCAGAGTTCATTTGAAATGCTTTTCAATTTTAGGGTCTTATAGCTCAAAATAATTAGTAAATGAATGAAAAATAACAAATGAAGTCATAAATGATTGAAAAATGATGATGTGGCTTTGAATGGTGCATTCTGAACACACAAAAAGTCAGGAATTCAAATAAGTTTTAAAAAATGAAATCCCTTTGTAACAGACGAGTTTCCGGATGAAATCCTGATACATTGAAAGAGATTGTCCGTTTTGTACACGAAGTGCATCCAGTTTTTGCCGTAACCCTCTCAACTTTCTTGCACATGCTATGTGGATGAAATGATGATATCATGCCAACTTTCAACCTTTTCAGAGTTCATTTGAAATGCTTTTCAATTTTAGGGTCTTATAGCTCAAAATAATTAGTAAATGCATGAAAAATAACAAATGAAGTCAGAAATGATTGAAAATGATGATGTGGCTTTGAATGGTGCATTTTGAACACACAAAAAGTCAGGAGTTCAAATAAGTTTTAAAAAATGAAATCCCTTTGTAACAGACGAGATTCCGGATGAAATTTTGATACTTTGAAAGAGATTGTCCGTTTTGTACACGAAGTGCATCCAGTTTTTGCCGTAACCCTCTCAACTTTCTTGCACATGCTATGTGGATGAAATGATGATATCATGCCAACTTTCAACCTTTTCAGAGTTCATTTGAAATGCTTTTCAATTTTAGGGTCTTATAGCTCAAAATAATTAGTAAATGCATGAAAAATAACAAATGAAGTCATAAATGATTGAAAAATGATGAGGTGGCTTTGAATGGTGCATTTTGAACACACAAAAAGTCAGGAGTTCAAATAAGTTTTAAAAAATGAAATCCCTTTGTAACAGACGAGATTCCGGATGAAATCCTGATACTTTGAAAGAGATTGTCCGTTTTGTACACGAAGTGCATCAAGTTTTTGCCGTAACCCTCTCAACTTTCTTGCACATGCTATGTGGATGAAATGATGATATCATGCCAACTTTCAACCTTTTCAGAGTTCATTTGAAATGCTTTTCAATTTTAGGGTCTTATAGCTCAAAATAATTAGTAAATGCATGAAAGATAACAAATGAAGTCAGAAATGATTGAAAATGATGATGTGGCTTTGAATGGTGCATTTTGAACACATAAAAAGTCAGGAGTTCAAATAAGTTTAAAAAAATGAAATCCCTTTGTAACAGACGAGATTCCGGATGAAATTTTGATACTTTGAAAGAGATTGTCCGTTTTGTACACGAAGTGCATCCAGTTTTGGCCGTAACCCTCTCAACTTTCTTGCACATGCTATGTGGATGAAATGATGATATCATGCCAACTTTCAACCTTTTCAGAGTTCATTTGAAATGCTTTTCAATTTTAGGGTCTTATAGCTCAAAATAATTAGTAAATGCATGAAAAATAACAAATGAAGTCATAAATGATTGAAAAATGATGAGGTGGCTTTGAATGGTGCATTTTGAACACACAAAGTCAGGAGTTCAAATAAGTTTTAAAAAATGAAATCCCTTTGTAACAGCCGAGATTCCGGATGAAATCCTGATACTTTGAAAGAGATTGTCCGTTTTGTACACGAAGTGCATCCAATTTTTGCCGTAACCCTCTCAACTTTCTTGCACATGCTATGTGGATGAAATGATGATATCATGCCAATTTTCAACCTTTTCAGAGTTCATTTGAAATGCTTTTCAATTTTAAGGTCTTATAGCTCAAAATAATTAGTAAATGCATGAAAAATAACAAATGAAGTCAGAAATGATTGAAAAATGATGATGTGGCTTTGAATGGTGCATTTTGAACACACAAAAAGTCAGGAGTTCAAATAAGTTTTAAAAAATGAAATCCCTTTGTAACAGATGAGTTTCCGGATGAAATCCTGATACTTTGAAAGAGATTGTCCGTTTTGTACACGAAGTGCATCCAGTTTTTGCCGTAACCCTCTCAACTTTCTTGCACATGCTATGTGGATGAAATGATGATATCATGCCAATTTTCAACCTTTTCAGAGTTCATTTGAAATGCTTTTCAATTTTAAGGTCTTATAGCTCAAAATAATTAGTAAATGCATGAAAAATAACAAATGAAGTCAGAAATGATTGAAAAATGATGATGTGGCTTTGAATGGTGCATTTTGAACACACAAAAAGTCAGGAGTTCAAATAAGTTTTAAAAAATGAAATCCCTTTGTAACAGACGAGTTTCCGGATGAAATCCTGATACTTTGAAAGAGATTGTCCGTTTTGTACACGAAGTGCATCCAGTTTTTGCCGTAACCCTCTCAACTTTCTTGCACATGCTATGTGGATGAAATGATGATATCATGCCAATTTTCAACCTTTTCAGAGTTCATTTGAAATGCTTTTCAATTTTAAGGTCTTATAGCTCAAAATAATTAGTAAATGCATGAAAAATAACAAATGAAGTCAGAAATGATTGAAAAATGATGATGTGGCTTTGAATGGTGCATTTTGAACACACAAAAAGTCAGGAGTTCAAATAAGTTTTAAAAAATGAAATCCCTTTGTAACAGATGAGTTTCCGGATGAAATCCTGATACTTTGAAAGAGATTGTCCGTTTTGTACACGAAGTGCATCCAGTTTTTGCCGTAACCCTCTCAACTTTCTTGCACATGCTATGTGGATGAAATGATGATATCATGCCAATTTTCAACCTTTTCAGAGTTCATTTGAAATGCTTTTCAATTTTAAGGTCTTATAGCTCAAAATAATTAGTAAATGCATGAAAAATAACAAATGAAGTCACAAATGATTAAAAAATGATGATGTGGCTTTGAATGGTGCATTTTGAACACACAAAAAGTCAGGAGTTCAAATAAGTTTTAAAAAATGAAATCCCTTTGTAACAGACGAGTTTCCGGATGAAATCCTGATACTTTGAAAGAGATTGTCCGTTTTGTACACGAAGTGCATCCAGTTTTTGCCGTAACCCTCTCAACTTTCTTGCACATGCTATGTGGATGAAATGATGATATCATGCCAACTTTCAACCTTTTCAGAGTTCATTTGAAATGCTTTTCAATTTTAGGGTTTTATAGCTCAAAATAATTAGTAAATGCATGAAAATAACAAATCAAGTCAGAAATGATTGAAAAATGATGATGTGGCTTTGAATGGTGCATTTTGAACACACAAAAAGTCAGGAGTTCAAATAAGTTTTAAAAAATGAAATCCCTTTGTAACAGATGAGTTTCTGGATGAAATCCTGATACTTTGAAAGAGATTGTCCGTTTTGTACACGAAGTGCATCCAGTTTTTGCCGTAACCCTCTCAACTTTCTTGCACATGCTATGTGGATGAAATGATGATATCATGCCAATTTTCAACCTTTTCAGAGTTCATTTGAAATGCTTTTCAATTTTAGGGTCTTATAGCTCAAAATAATTAGTAAATGCATGAAAAATAACAAATTAAGTCAGAAATGATTGAAAAATGATGATGCGGCTTTGAATGGTGCATTTTGAACACACAAAAAGTCAGGAGTTCAAATAAGTTTTAAAAAATGAAATCCCTTTCTTACAGACGAGTTTCCGGATGAAATCCTGATACTTTGAAAGAGATTGTCCGTTTTGTACACGAAGTGCATCCAGTTTTTGCCGTAACCCTCTCAACTTTCTTGCACATGCTATGTGGATGAAATGATGATATCATGCCAACTTTCAACCTTTTCAGAGTTCATTTGAAATGCTTTTCAATTTTAGGGTCTTATAGCTCAAAATAATTAGTAAATGCATGAAAAATAACAAATGAAGTCAGAAATGGTTGAAAAATGATGATGTGGCTTTGAATGGTGCATTTTGAACACACAAAAAGTCAGGAGTTCAAATAAGTTTTAAAAAATGAAATCCCTTTGTTACAGACGAGTTTCCGGATGAAATCCTGATACTTTGAAAGAGATTGTCCGTTTTGTACACGAAGTGCATCCAGTTTTTGCCGTAACCCTCTCAACTTTCTTGCACATGCTATGTGGATGAAATGATGATATCATGCCAACTTTCAACCTTTTCAGAGTTCATTTGAAATGCTTTTCAATTTTAGGGTCTTATAGCTCAAAATAATTAGTAAATGCATGAAAAATAACAAATGAAGTCAGAAATTATTGAAAAATGATGATGTGGCTTTGAATGGTGCATTTTGAACACACAAAAAGTCAGGAGTTCAAATAAGTTTTAAAAAATGAAATCCCTTTGTAATAGACGAGTTTCCGGATGAAATCCTGATACTTTGAAAGAGATTGTCCGTTTTGTACACGAAGTGCATCCAGTTTTTGCCGTAACCCTCTCAACTTTCTTGCACATGCTATGTGGATGAAATGATGATATCATGACAATTTTCAACCTTTTCAGAGTTCATTTGAAATGCTTTTCAATTTTTGGGTCTTATAGCTCAAAATAATTAGTAAATGCATGAAAAATAACAAATGAAGTCAGAAATGATTGAAAAATGATGATGTGGCTTTGAATGGTGCATTTTGAACACACAAAAAGTCAGGAGTTCAAATAAGTTTAAAAAAATGAAATCCCTTTGTTACAGACGAGTTTCCGGATGAAATCCTGATACTTTGAAAGAGATTGTCCGTTTTGTACACGAAGTGCATCCAGTTTTTGCCGTAACCCTCTCAACTTTCTTGCACATGCTATGTGGATGAAATGATGATATCATGCCAACTTTCAACCTTTTCAGAGTTCATTTGAAATGCTTTTCAATTTTAGGGTCTTATAGCTCAAAATAATTAGTAAATGCATGAAAAATAACAAATGAAGTCAGAAATGATTGAAAAATGATGATGTGGCTTTGAATGGTGCATTTTGAATACACAAAAAGTCAGGAGTTCAAATAAGTTTTAAAAAATGAAATCCCTTTGTAACAGACGAGTTTCCGGATGAAATCCTGATACTTTGAAAGAGATTGTCCGTTTTGTACACGAAGTGCATCCAGTTTTTGCCGTAACGCTCTCAACTTTCTTCCACATGCTATGTGGATGAAATGATGATATCATGCCAACTTTCAACCTTTTCAGAGTTCAGTTGAAATGCTTTTCAATTTTAGGGTCTTATAGCTCAAAATAATTAGTAAATGCATGAAAAATAACAAATGAAGTCAGAAATGATTGAAAAATGATGATGTGGCTTTGAATGGTGCATTTTGAACACACAAAAAGTCAGGAGTTCAAATAAGTTTTAAAAAATGAAATCCCTTTGTAACAGACGAGTTTCCGGATGAAATCCTGATACTTTGAAAGAGATTGTCCGTTTTGTACACGAAGTGCATCCAGTTTTTGCCGTAACCCTCTCAACTTTCTTGCACATGCTATGTGGATGAAATGATGATATCATGCCAACTTTCAACCTTTTCAGAGTTCATTTGAAATGCTTTTCAATTTTAGGGTCTTATAGCTCAAAATAATTAGTAAATGCATGAAAATAACAAATCAAGTCAGAAATGATTGAAAAATGATGATGTGGCTTTGAATGGTGCATTTTGAACACACAAAAAGTCAGGAGTTCAAATAAGTTTTAAAAAATGAAATCCCTTTGTAACAGATGAGTTTCCGGATGAAATCCTGATACTTTGAAAGAGATTGTCCGTTTTGTACACGAAGTGCATCCAGTTTTTGCCGTAACCATCTCAACTTTCTTGCACATGCTATGTGGATGAAATGATGATATCCTGCCAATTTTCAACCTTTTCAGAGTTCATTTGAAATGCTTTTCAATTTTAGGGTCTTATAGCTCAAAATAATTAGTAAATGCATGAAAAATAACAAATGAAGTCAGAAATGATTGAAAAATGATGATGTGGCTTTGAATGGTGCATTTTGAACACACAAAAAGTCAGGAGTTCAAATAAGTTTAAAAAAATGAAATCCCTTTGTAACAGACGAGTTTCCGGATGAAATCCTGATACTTTGAAAGAGATTGTCCGTTTTGTACACGAAGTGCATCCAGTTTTTGCCGTAACCCTCTCAACTTTCTTGCACATGCTATGTGGATGAAATGATGATATCATGCCAACTTTCAACCTTTTCAGAGTTCATTTGAAATGCTTTTCAATTTTAGGGTCTTATAGCTCAAAATAATTAGTAAATGCATGAAAAATAACAAATGAAGTCAGAAATTATTGAAAAATGATGATGTGGCTTTGAATGGTGCATTTTGAACACACAAAAAGTCAGGAGTTCAAATAAGTTTTAAAAAATGAAATCCCTTTGCAACAGACGAGTTTCCGGATGAAATCCTGATACTTTGAAAGAGATTGTCCGTTTTGTACACGAAGTGCATCCAGTTTTTGCCGTAACCCTCTCAACTTTCTTGCACATGCTATGTGGATGAAATGATGATATCATGCCAATTTTCAACCTTTTCAGAGTTCATTTGAAATGCTTTTCAATTTTAAGGTCTTATAGCTCAAAATAATTAGTAAATGCATGAAAAATAACAAATGAAGTCAGAAATGATTGAAAAATGATGATGTGGCTTTGAATGGTGCATTTTGAACACACAAAAAGTCAGGAGTTCAAATAAGTTTTAAAAAATGAAATCCCTTTGTAACAGATGAGTTTCCGGATGAAATCCTGATACTTTGAAAGAGATTGTCCGTTTTGTACACGAAGTGCATCCAGTTTTTGCCGTAACCCTCTCAACTTTCTTGCACATGCTATGTGGATGAAATGATGATATCATGCCAATTTTCAACCTTTTCAGAGTTCATTTGAAATGCTTTTCAATTTTAAGGTCTTATAGCTCAAAATAATTAGTAAATGCATGAAAAATAACAAATGAAGTCACAAATGATTAAAAAATGATGATGTGGCTTTGAATGGTGCATTTTGAACACACAAAAAGTCAGGAGTTCAAATAAGTTTTAAAAAATGAAATCCCTTTGTAACAGACGAGTTTCCGGATGAAATCCTGATACTTTGAAAGAGATTGTCCGTTTTGTACACGAAGTGCATCCATTTTTTGCCGTAACCCTCTCAACTTTCTTGCACATGCTATGTGGATGAAATGATGATATCATGCCAACTTTCAACCTTTTCAGAGTTCATTTGAAATGCTTTTCAATTTTAGGGTTTTATAGCTCAAAATAATTAGTAAATGCATGAAAATAACAAATCAAGTCAGAAATGATTGAAAAATGATGATGTGGCTTTGAATGGTGCATTTGAACACACAAAAAGTCAGGAGTTCAAATAAGTTTTAAAAAATGAAATCCCTTTGTAACAGATGAGTTTCTGGATGAAATCCTGATACTTTGAAAGAGATTGTCCGTTTTGTACACGAAGTGCATCCAGTTTTTGCCGTAACCCTCTCAACTTTCTTGCACATGCTATGTGGATGAAATGATGATATCATGCCAATTTTCAACCTTTTCAGAGTTCATTTGAAATGCTTTTCAATTTTAGGGTCTTATAGCTCAAAATAATTAGTAAATGCATGAAAAATAACAAATTAAGTCAGAAATGATTGAAAAATGATGATGCGGCTTTGAATGGTGCATTTTGAACACACAAAAAGTCAGGAGTTCAAATAAGTTTTAAAAAATGAAATCCCTTTCTTACAGACGAGTTTCCGGATGAAATCCTGATACTTTGAAAGAGATTGTCCGTTTTGTACACGAAGTGCATCCAGTTTTTGCCGTAACCCTCTCAACTTTCTTGCACATGCTATGTGGATGAAATGATGATATCATGCCAACTTTCAACCTTTTCAGAGTTCATTTGAAATGCTTTTCAATTTTAGGGTCTTATAGCTCAAAATAATTAGTAAATGCATGAAAAATAACAAATGAAGTCAGAAATGGTTGAAAAATGATGATGTGGCTTTGAATGGTGCATTTTGAACACACAAAAAGTCAGGAGTTCAAATAAGTTTTAAAAAATGAAATCCCTTTGTTACAGACGAGTTTCCGGATGAAATCCTGATACTTTGAAAGAGATTGTCCGTTTTGTACACGAAGTGCATCCAGTTTTTGCCGTAACCCTCTCAACTTTCTTGCACATGCTATGTGGATGAAATGATGATATCATGCCAACTTTCAACCTTTTCAGAGTTCATTTGAAATGCTTTTCAATTTTAGGGTCTTATAGCTCAAAATAATTAGTAAATGCATGAAAAATAACAAATGAAGTCAGAAATTATTGAAAAATGATGATGTGGCTTTGAATGGTGCATTTTGAACACACAAAAAGTCAGGAGTTCAAATAAGTTTTAAAAATGAAATCCCTTTGTAATAGACGAGTTTCCGGATGAAATCCTGATACTTTGAAAGAGATTGTCCGTTTTGTACACGAAGTGCATCCAGTTTTTGCCGTAACCCTCTCAACTTTCTTGCACATGCTATGTGGATGAAATGATGATATCATGACAATTTTCAACCTTTTCAGAGTTCATTTGAAATGCTTTTCAATTTTTGGGTCTTATAGCTCAAAATAATTAGTAAATGCATGAAAAATAACAAATGAAGTCAGAAATGATTGAAAAATGATGATGTGGCTTTGAATGGTGCATTTTGAACACACAAAAAGTCAGGAGTTCAAATAAGTTTAAAAAAATGAAATCCCTTTGTTACAGACGAGTTTCCGGATGAAATCCTGATACTTTGAAAGAGATTGTCCGTTTTGTACACGAAGTGCATCCAGTTTTTGCCGTAACCCTCTCAACTTTCTTGCACATGCTATGTGGATGAAATGATGATATCATGCCAACTTTCAACCTTTTCAGAGTTCATTTGAAATGCTTTTCAATTTTAGGGTCTTATAGCTCAAAATAATTAGTAAATGCATGAAAAATAACAAATGAAGTCAGAAATGATTGAAAAATGATGATGTGGCTTTGAATGGTGCATTTTGAATACACAAAAAGTCAGGAGTTCAAATAAGTTTTAAAAATGAAATCCCTTTGTAACAGACGAGTTTCCGGATGAAATCCTGATACTTTGAAAGAGATTGTCCGTTTTGTACACGAAGTGCATCCAGTTTTTGCCGTAACGCTCTCAACTTTCTTCCACATGCTATGTGGATGAAATGATGATATCATGCCAACTTTCAACCTTTTCAGAGTTCAGTTGAAATGCTTTTCAATTTTAGGGTCTTATAGCTCAAAATAATTAGTAAATGCATGAAAAATAACAAATGAAGTCAGAAATGATTGAAAAATGATGATGTGGCTTTGAATGGTGCATTTTGAACACACAAAAAGTCAGGAGTTCAAATAAGTTTTAAAAAATGAAATCCCTTTGTAACAGACGAGTTTCCGGATGAAATCCTGATACTTTGAAAGAGATTGTCCGTTTTGTACACGAAGTGCATCCAGTTTTTGCCGTAACCCTCTCAACTTTCTTGCACATGCTATGTGGATGAAATGATGATATCATGCCAACTTTCAACCTTTTCAGAGTTCATTTGAAATGCTTTTCAATTTTAGGGTCTTATAGCTCAAAATAATTAGTAAATGCATGAAAATAACAAATCAAGTCAGAAATGATTGAAAAATGATGATGTGGCTTTGAATGGTGCATTTTGAACACACAAAAAGTCAGGAGTTCAAATAAGTTTTAAAAAATGAAATCCCTTTGTAACAGATGAGTTTCCGGATGAAATCCTGATACTTTGAAAGAGATTGTCCGTTTTGTACACGAAGTGCATCCAGTTTTTGCCGTAACCATCTCAACTTTCTTGCACATGCTATGTGGATGAAATGATGATATCCTGCCAATTTTCAACCTTTTCAGAGTTCATTTGAAATGCTTTTCAATTTTAGGGTCTTATAGCTCAAAATAATTAGTAAATGCATGAAAAATAACAAATGAAGTCAGAAATGATTGAAAAATGATGATGTGGCTTTGAATGGTGCATTTTGAACACACAAAAAGTCAGGAGTTCAAATAAGTTTAAAAAAATGAAATCCCTTTGTAACAGACGAGTTTCCGGATGAAATCCTGATACTTTGAAAGAGATTGTCCGTTTTGTACACGAAGTGCATCCAGTTTTTGCCGTAACCCTCTCAACTTTCTTGCACATGCTATGTGGATGAAATGATGATATCATGCCAACTTTCAACCTTTTCAGAGTTCATTTGAAATGCTTTTCAATTTTAGGGTCTTATAGCTCAAAATAATTAGTAAATGCATGAAAAATAACAAATGAAGTCAGAAATTATTGAAAAATGATGATGTGGCTTTGAATGGTGCATTTTGAACACACAAAAAGTCAGGAGTTCAAATAAGTTTTAAAAAATGAAATCCCTTTGCAACAGACGAGTTTCCGGATGAAATCCTGATACTTTGAAAGAGATTGTCCGTTTTGTACACGAAGTGCATCCAGTTTTTGCCGTAACCCTCTCAACTTTCTTGCACATGCTATGTGGATGAAATGATGATATCATGCCAATTTTCAACCTTTTCAGAGTTCATTTGAAATGCTTTTCAATTTTAAGGTCTTATAGCTCAAAATAATT
This sequence comes from Aegilops tauschii subsp. strangulata, assembly GCF_002575655.3. Lineage (NCBI taxonomy): Eukaryota > Viridiplantae > Streptophyta > Magnoliopsida > Poales > Poaceae > Aegilops > Aegilops tauschii. The sequence continues at coordinate 44,580 of NW_027332845.1, forward strand.
AGTAAATGCATGAAAAATAACAAATGAAGTCAGAAATGATTGAAAAATGATGATGTGGCTTTGAATGGTGCATTTTGAACACACAAAAAGTCAGGAGTTCAAATAAGTTTTAAAAAATGAAATCCCTTTGTAACAGATGAGTTTCCGGATGAAATCCTGATACTTTGAAAGAGATTGTCCGTTTTGTACACGAAGTGCATCCAGTTTTTGCCGTAACCCTCTCAACTTTCTTGCACATGCTATGTGGATGAAATGATGATATCATGCCAATTTTCAACCTTTTCAGAGTTCATTTGAAATGCTTTTCAATTTTAAGGTCTTATAGCTCAAAATAATTAGTAAATGCATGAAAAATAACAAATGAAGTCACAAATGATTAAAAAATGATGATGTGGCTTTGAATGGTGCATTTTGAACACACAAAAAGTCAGGAGTTCAAATAAGTTTTAAAAAATGAAATCCCTTTGTAACAGACGAGTTTCCGGATGAAATCCTGATACTTTGAAAGAGATTGTCCGTTTTGTACACGAAGTGCATCCATTTTTTGCCGTAACCCTCTCAACTTTCTTGCACATGCTATGTGGATGAAATGATGATATCATGCCAACTTTCAACCTTTTCAGAGTTCATTTGAAATGCTTTTCAATTTTAGGGTTTTATAGCTCAAAATAATTAGTAAATGCATGAAAATAACAAATCAAGTCAGAAATGATTGAAAAATGATGATGTGGCTTTGAATGGTGCATTTTGAACACACAAAAAGTCAGGAGTTCAAATAAGTTTTAAAAAATGAAATCCCTTTGTAATAGATGAGTTTCTGGATGAAATCCTGATACTTTGAAAGAGATTGTCCGTTTTGTACACGAAGTGCATCCAGTTTTTGCCGTAACCCTCTCAACTTTCTTGCACATGCTATGTGGATGAAATGATGATATCATGCCAATTTTCAACCTTTTCAGAGTTCATTTGAAATGCTTTTCAATTTTAGGGTCTTATAGCTCAAAATAATTAGTAAATGCATGAAAAATAACAAATTAAGTCAGAAATGATTGAAAAATGATGATGCGGCTTTGAATGGTGCATTTTGAACACACAAAAAGTCAGGAGTTCAAATAAGTTTTAAAAAATGAAATCCCTTTCTTACAGACGAGTTTCCGGATGAAATCCTGATACTTTGAAAGAGATTGTCCGTTTTGTACACGAAGTGCATCCAGTTTTTGCCGTAACCCTCTCAACTTTCTTGCACATGCTATGTGGATGAAATGATGATATCATGCCAACTTTCAACCTTTTCAGAGTTCATTTGAAATGCTTTTCAATTTTAGGGTCTTATAGCTCAAAATAATTAGTAAATGCATGAAAAATAACAAATGAAGTCAGAAATGGTTGAAAAATGATGATGTGGCTTTGAATGGTGCATTTTGAACACACAAAAAGTCAGGAGTTCAAATAAGTTTTAAAAAATGAAATCCCTTTGTTACAGACGAGTTTCCGGATGAAATCCTGATACTTTGAAAGAGATTGTCCGTTTTGTACACGAAGTGCATCCAGTTTTTGCCGTAACCCTCTCAACTTTCTTGCACATGCTATGTGGATGAAATGATGATATCATGCCAACTTTCAACCTTTTCAGAGTTCATTTGAAATGCTTTTCAATTTTAGGGTCTTATAGCTCAAAATAATTAGTAAATGCATGAAAAATAACAAATGAAGTCAGAAATTATTGAAAAATGATGATGTGGCTTTGAATGGTGCATTTTGAACACACAAAAAGTCAGGAGTTCAAATAAGTTTTAAAAAATGAAATCCCTTTGTAACAGATGAGTTTCCGGATGAAATCCTGATACTTTGAAAGAGATTGTCCGTTTTGTACACGAAGTGCATCCAGTTTTTGCCGTAACCCTCTCAACTTTCTTGCACATGCTATGTGGATGAAATGATGATATCCTGCCAATTTTCAACCTTTTCATAGTTCATTTGAAATGCTTTTCAATTTTAGGGTCTTATAGCTCAAAATAATTAGTAAATGCATGAAAAATAACAAATGAAGTCAGAAATGATTGAAAAATGATGATGTGGCTTTGAATGGTGCATTTTGAACACACAAAAAGTCAGGAGTTCAAATAAGTTTTAAAAATGAAATCCCTTTGTAACAGACGAGTTTCCGGATGAAATCCTGATACTTTGAAAGAGATTGTCCGTTTTGTACACGAAGTGCATCCAGTTTTTGCCGTAACCCTCTCAACTTTCTTGCACATGCTATGTGGATGAAATGATGATATCATGCCAACTTTCAACCTTTTCAGAGTTCATTTGAAATGCTTTTCAATTTTAGGGTCTTATAGCTCAAAATAATTAGTAAATGCATGAAAAATAACAAATGAAGTCAGAAATTATTGAAAAATGATGATGTGGCTTTGAATGGTGCATTTTGAACACACAAAAAGTCAGGAGTTCAAATAAGTTTTAAAAAATGAAATCCCTTTGTAACAGATGAGTTTCCGGATGAAATCCTGATACTTTGAAAGAGATTGTCCGTTTTGTACACGAAGTGCATCCAGTTTTTGCCGTAACCCTCTCAACTTTCTTGCACATGCTATGTGGATGAAATGATGATATCCTGCCAATTTTCAACCTTTTCAGAGTTCATTTGAAATGCTTTTCAATTTTAGGGTCTTATAGCTCAAAATAATTAGTAAATGCATGAAAAATAACAAATGAAGTCAGAAATGATTGAAAAATGATGATGTGGCTTTGAATGGTGCATTTTGAACACACAAAAAGTCAGGAGTTCAAATAAGTTTAAAAAAATGAAATCCCTTTGTAACAGACGAGTTTCCGGATGAAATCCTGATACTTTGAAAGAGATTGTCCGTTTTGTACACGAAGTGCATCCAGTTTTTGCCGTACCCCTCTCAACTTTCTTGCACATGCTATGTGGATGAAATGATGATATCATGCCAACTTTCAACCTTTTCAGAGTTCATTTGAAATGCTTTTCAATTTTAGGGTCTTATAGCTCAAAATAATTAGTAAATGCATGAAAAATAACAAATGAAGTCAGAAATTATTGAAAAATGATGATGTGGCTTTGAATGGTGCATTTTGAACACACAAAAAGTCAGGAGTTCAAATAAGTTTTAAAAAATGAAATCCCTTTGTAACAGATGAGTTTCCGGATGAAATCATGATACTTTGAAAGAGATTGTCCGTTTTGTACACGAAGTGCATCCAGTTTTTGCCGTAACCCTCTCAACTTTCTTGCACATGCTATGTGGATGAAATGATGATATCATGCCAACTTTCAACCTTTTCAGAGTTCATTTGAAATGCTTTTCAATTTCAGGGTCTTATAGCTCAAAATAATTAGTAAATGCATGAAAAATAACAAATGAAGTCAGAAATGATTGAAAATGATGATGTGGCTTTGAATGGTGCATTTGAACACACAAAAAGTCAGGAGTTCAAATAAGTTTTAAAAAATGAAATCCCTTTGTAACAGACAAGTTTCCGGATGAAATCCTGATACTTTGAAAGAGATTGTCCGTTTTGTACACGAAGTGCATCCAGTTTTTGCCGTAACCCTCTCAACTTTCTTGCACATGCTATGTGGATGAAATGATGATATCATGACAATTTTCAACCTTTTCAAAGTTCATTTGAAATGCTTTTCAATTTTTGGGTCTTATAGCTCAAAATAATTAGTAAATGCATGAAAAATAACAAATGAAGTCAGAAATGATTGAAAAATGATGATGTGGCTTTGAATGGTGCATTTTGAACACACAAAAAGTCAGGAGTTCAAATAAGTTTTAAAAAATGAAATCCCTTTGTTACAGACGAGTTTCCGGATGAAATCCTGATACTTTGAAAGAGATTGTCCGTTTTGTACACGAAGTGCATCCAGTTTTTGCCGTAACCCTCTCAACTTTCTTGCACATGCTATGTGGATGAAATGATGATATCATGCCAACTTTCAACCTTTTCAGAGTTCATTTGAAATGCTTTTCAATTTTAGGGTCTTATAGCTCAAAATAATTAGTAAATGCATGAAAAATAACAAATGAAGTCAGAAATGATTGAAAAATGATGATGTGGCTTTGAATGGTGCATTTTGAATACACAAAAAGTCAGGAGTTCAAATAAGTTTTAAAAAATGAAATCCTTTGTAACAGACGAGTTTCCGGATGAAATCCTGATACTTTGAAAGAGATTGTCCGTTTTGTACACGAAGTGCATCCAGTTTTTGCCGTAACGCTCTCAACTTTCTTCCACATGCTATGTGGATGAAATGATGATATCATGCCAACTTTCAACCTTTTCAGAGTTCAGTTGAAATGCTTTTCAATTTTAGGGTCTTATAGCTCAAAATAATTAGTAAATGCATGAAAAATAACAAATGAAGTCAGAAATGATTGAAAAATGATGATGTGGCTTTGAATGGTGCATTTTGAACACACAAAAAGTCAGGAGTTCAAATAAGTTTTAAAAAATGAAATCCCTTTGTAACAGACGAGTTTCCGGATGAAATCCTGATACTTTGAAAGAGATTGTCCGTTTTGTACACGAAGTGCATCCAGTTTTTGCCGTAACCCTCTCAACTTTCTTGCACATGCTATGTGGATGAAATGATGATATCATGCCAACTTTCAACCTTTTCAGAGTTCATTTGAAATGCTTTTCAATTTTAGGGTCTTATAGCTCAAAATAATTAGTAAATGCATGAAAATAACAAATCAAGTCAGAAATGATTGAAAAATGATGATGTGGCTTTGAATGGTGCATTTTGAACACACAAAAAGTCAGGAGTTCAAATAAGTTTTAAAAAATGAAATCCCTTTGTAACAGATGAGTTTCCGGATGAAATCCTGATACTTTGAAAGAGATTGTCCGTTTTGTACACGAAGTGCATCCAGTTTTTGCCGTAACCCTCTCAACTTTCTTGCACATGCTATGTGGATGAAATGATGATATCATGCCAACTTTCAACCTTTTCAGAGTTCATTTGAAATGCTTTTCAATTTCAGGGTCTTATAGCTCAAAATAATTAGTAAATGCATGAAAAATAACAAATGAAGTCAGAAATGATTGAAAATGATGATGTGGCTTTGAATGGTGCATTTTGAACACACAAAAAGTCAGGAGTTCAAATAAGTTTTAAAAAATGAAATCCCTTTGTAACAGACGAGTTTCCGGATGAAATCCTGATACTTTGAAAGAGATTGTCCGTTTTGTACACGAAGTGCATCCAGTTTTTGCCGTAACCCTCTCAACTTTCTTGCACATGCTATGTGGATGAAATATGATATCATGCCAACTTTCAACCTTTTCAGAGTTCATTTGAAATGCTTTTCAATTTTAGGGTCTTATAGCTCAAAATAATTAGTAAATGCATGAAAAATAACAAATGAAGTCAGAAATGATTGAAAAATGATGATGTGGCTTTGAATGGTGCATTTTGAATACACAAAAAGTCAGGAGTTCAAATAAGTTTTAAAAAATGAAATCCCTTTGTAACAGACGAGTTTCCGGATGAAATCCTGATACTTTGAAAGAGATTGTCCGTTTTGTACACGAAGTGCATCCAGTTTTTGCCGTAACGCTCTCAACTTTCTTCCACATGCTATGTGGATGAAATGATGATATCATGCCAACTTTCAACCTTTTCAGAGTTCAGTTGAAATGCTTTTCAATTTTAGGGTCTTATAGCTCAAAATAATTAGTAAATGCATGAAAAATAACAAATGAAGTCAGAAATGATTGAAAAATGATGATGTGGCTTTGAATGGTGCATTTTGAACACACAAAAAGTCAGGAGTTCAAATAAGTTTTAAAAAATGAAATCCCTTTGTAACAGACGAGTTTCCGGATGAAATCCTGATACTTTGAAAGAGATTGTCCGTTTTGTACACGAAGTGCATCCAGTTTTTGCCGTAACCCTCTCAACTTTCTTGCACATGCTATGTGGATGAAATGATGATATCATGCCAACTTTCAACCTTTTCAGAGTTCATTTGAAATGCTTTTCAATTTTAGGGTCTTATAGCTCAAAATAATTAGTAAATGCATGAAAATAACAAATCAAGTCAGAAATGATTGAAAAATGATGATGTGGCTTTGAATGGTGCATTTTGAACACACAAAAAGTCAGGAGTTCAAATAAGTTTTAAAAAATGAAATCCCTTTGTAACAGATGAGTTTCCGGATGAAATCCTGATACTTTGAAAGAGATTGTCCGTTTTGTACACGAAGTGCATCCAGTTTTTGCCGTAACCCTCTCAACTTTCTTGCACATGCTATGTGGATGAAATGATGATATCATGCCAACTTTCAACCTTTTCAGAGTTCATTTGAAATGCTTTTCAATTTCAGGGTCTTATAGCTCAAAATAATTAGTAAATGCATGAAAAATAACAAATGAAGTCAGAAATGATTGAAAATGATGATGTGGCTTTGAATGGTGCATTTTGAACACACAAAAAGTCAGGAGTTCAAATAAGTTTTAAAAAATGAAATCCCTTTGTAACAGACGAGTTTCCGGATGAAATCCTGATACTTTGAAAGAGATTGTCCGTTTTGTACACGAAGTGCATCCAGTTTTTGCCGTAACCCTCTCAACTTTCTTGCACATGCTATGTGGATGAAATGATGATATCATGCCAACTTTCAACCTTTTCAGAGTTCATTTGAAATGCTTTTCAATTTTAGGGTCTTATAGCTCAAAATAATTAGTAAATGCATGAAAAATAACAAATGAAGTCAGAAATGATTGAAAAATGATGATGTGGCTTTGAATGGTGCATTTTGAATACACAAAAAGTCAGGAGTTCAAATAAGTTTTAAAAATGAAATCCCTTTGTAACAGACGAGTTTCCGGATGAAATCATGATACTTTGAAAGAGATTGTCCGTTTTGTACACGAAGTGCATCCAGTTTTTGCCATAACGCTCTCAACTTTCTTCCACATGCTATGTGGATGAAATGATGATATCATGCCAACTTTCAACCTTTTCAGAGTTCAGTTGAAATGCTTTTCAATTTTAGGGTCTTATAGCTCAAAATAATTAGTAAATGCATGAAAAATAACAAATGAAGTCAGAAATGATTGAAAAATGATGATGTGGCTTTGAATGGTGCATTTTGAACACACAAAAAGTCAGGAGTTCAAATAAGTTTTAAAAAATGAAATCCCTTTCTTACAGACGAGTTTCCGGATGAAATCCTGATACTTTGAAAGAGATTGTCCGTTTTGTACACGAAGTGCATCCAGTTTTTGCCGTAACCCTCTCAACTTTCTTGCACATGCTATGTGGATGAAATGATGATATCATGCCAACTTTCAACCTTTTCAGAGTTCATTTGAAATGCTTTTCAATTTTAAGGTCTTATAGCTCAAAATAATTAAATGCCTGAAAAATAACAAATGAAGTCAGAAATGATTGAAAAATGATGATGTGGCTTTGAATGGTGCATTTTGAGCACACAAAAAGTCAGGAGTTCAAATAAGTTTTAAAAAATGAAATCCCTTTGTAACAGACGAGTTTCCGGATGAAATCCTGATACTTTGAAAGAGATTGTCCGTTTTGTACACGAAGTGCATCCAGTTTTTGCCGTAACCCTCTCAACTTTCTTGCACATGCTATGTGGATGAAATGATGATATCCTGCCAATTTTCAACCTTTTCAGAGTTCATTTGAAATGCTTTTCAATTTTACGGTCTTATAGCTCAAAATAATTAGTAAATGCATGAAAAATAACAAATCAAGTCAGAAATGATTGAAAAATGATGATGTGGCTTTGAATGGTGCATTTTGAACACACAAAAAGTCAGGAGTTCAAATAAGTTTTAAAAAATGAAATCCCTTTGTAACAGACGAGTTTCCGGATGAAATCCTGATACTTTGAAAGAGATTGTCCGTTTTGTACACGAAGTGCATCCAGTTTTTGCCGTAACCCTCTCAACTTTCTTGCACATGCTATGTGGATGAAATGATGATATCATGCCAACTTTCAACCTTTTCAGAGTTCATTTGAAATGCTTTTCAATTTTAGGGTCTTATAGCTCAAAATAATTAGTAAATGCATGAAAAATAACAAATGAAGTCAGAAATGATTGAAAAATGATGATGTGGCTTTGAATGGTGCATTTTGAATACACAAAAAGTCAGGAGTTCAAATAAGTTTTAAAAAATGAAATCCCTTTGTAACAGACGAGTTTCCGGATGAAATCCTGATACTTTGAAAGAGATTGTCCGTTTTGTACACGAAGTGCATCAGTTTTTGCCGTAACGCTCTCAACTTTCTTCCACATGCTATGTGGATGAAATGATGATATCATGCCAACTTTCAACCTTTTCAGAGTTCAGTTGAAATGCTTTTCAATTTTAGGGTCTTATAGCTCAAAATAATTAGTAAATGCATGAAAAATAACAAATGAAGTCAGAAATGATTGAAAAATGATGATGTGGCTTTGAATGGTGCATTTTGAACACACAAAAAGTCAGGAGTTCAAATAAGTTTTAAAAAATGAAATCCCTTTCTTACAGACGAGTTTCCGGATGAAATCCTGATACTTTGAAAGAGATTGTCCGTTTTGTACACGAAGTGCATCCAGTTTTTTCCGTAACCCTCTCAACTTTCTTGCACATGCTATGTGGATGAAATGATGATATCATGCCAACTTTCAACCTTTTCAGAGTTCATTTGAAATGCTTTTCAATTTTAGGGTCTTATAGCTCAAAATAATTAGTAAATGCATGAAAATAACAAATCAAGTCAGAAATGATTGAAAAATGATGATGTGGCTTTGAATGGTGCATTTTGAACACACAAAAAGTCAGGAGTTCAAATAAGTTTTAAAAAATGAAATCCCTTTGTAACAGATGAGTTTCCGGATGAAATCCTGATACTTTGAAAGAGATTGTCCGTTTTGTACACGAAGTGCATCCAGTTTTTGCCGTAACCCTCTCAACTTTCTTGCACATGCTATGTGGATGAAATGATGATATCCTGCCAATTTTCAACCTTTTCAGAGTTCATTTGAAATGCTTTTCAATTTTAGGGTCTTATAGTTCAACATAATTAGTAAATGCATGAAAAATAACAAATCAAGTCAGAAATGATTGAAAAATGATGATGTGGCTTTGAATGGTGCATTTTGAACACACAAAAAGTCAGGAGTTCAAATAAGTTTTAAAAATGAAATCCCTTTGTAACAGATGAGTTTCTGGATGAAATCCTGATACTTTGAAAGAGATTGTCCGTTTTGTACACGAAGTGCATCCAGTTTTTGCCGTAACCCTCTCAACTTTCTTGCACATGCTATGTGGATGAAATGATGATATCATGACAATTTTCAACCTTTTCAGAGTTCATTTGAAATGCTTTTCAATTTTAGGGTCTTATAGCTCAAAATAATTAGTAAATGCATGAAAAATAACAAATGAAGTCAGAAATGATTGAAAAATGATGATGTGGCTTTGAATGGTGCATTTTGAACACACAAAAAGTCAGGAGTTCAAATAAGTTTTAAAAAATGAAATCCCTTTGTTACAGACGAGTTTCCGGATGAAATCCTGATACTTTGAAAGAGATTGTCCGTTTTGTACACGAAGTGCATCCAGTTTTTGCCGTAACCCTCTCAACTTTCTTGCACATGCTATGTGGATGAAATGATGATATCATGCCAACTTTCAACCTTTTCAGAGTTCATTTGAAATGCTTTTCAATTTTAGGGTCTTATAGCTCAAAATAATTAGTAAATGCATGAAAAATAACAAATGAAGTCAATGATTGAAAAATGATGATGTGGCTTTGAATGGTGCATTTTGAATACACAAAAAGTCAGGAGTTCAAATTAGTTTTAAAAAATGAAATCCCTTTGTAACAGACGAGTTTCCGGATGAAATCCTGATACTTTGAAAGAGATTGTCCGTTTTGTACACGAAGTGCATCCAGTTTTTGCCGTAACGCTCTCAACTTTCTTCCACATGCTATGTGGATGAAATGATGATATCATGCCAACTTTCAACCTTTTCAGAGTTCAGTTGAAATGCTTTTCAATTTTAGGGTCTTATAGCTCAAAATAATTAGTAAATGCATGAAAAATAACAAATGAAGTCAGAAATGATTGAAAAATGATGATGTGGCTTTGAATGGTGCATTTTGAACACACAAAAAGTCAGGAGTTCAAATAAGTTTTAAAAAATGAAATCCCTTTGTAACAGACGAGTTTCCGGATGAAATCCTGATACTTTGAAAGAGATTGTCCGTTTTGTACACGAAGTGCATCCAGTTTTTGCCGTAACCCTCTCAACTTTCTTGCACATGCTATGTGGATGAAATGATGATATCATGCCAACTTTCAACCTTTTCAGAGTTCATTTGAAATGCTTTTCAATTTTAGGGTCTTATAGCTCAAAATAATTAGTAAATGCATGAAAATAACAAATCAAGTCAGAAATGATTGAAAAATGATGATGTGGCTTTGAATGGTGCATTTTGAACACACAAAAAGTCAGGAGTTCAAATAAGTTTTAAAAAATGAAATCCCTTTGTAACAGATGAGTTTCCGGATGAAATCCTGATACTTTGAAAGAGATTGTCTGTTTTGTACACGAAGTGCATCCAGTTTTTGCCGTAACCCTCTCAACTTTCTTGCACATGCTATGTGGATGAAATGATGATATCATGCCAATTTTCAACCTTTTCAGAGTTCATTTGAAATGCTTTTCAATTTTAGGGTCTTATAGCTCAAAATAATTAGTAAATGCATGAAAAATAACAAATGAAGTCAGAAATGATTGAAAAATGATGATGTGGCTTTGAATGGTGCATTTTGAACACACAAAAAGTCAGGAGTTCAAATAAGTTTTAAAAAATGAAATCCCTTTGTAACAGACGAGTTTCCGGATGAAATCCTGATACTTTGAAAGAGATTGTCCGTTTTGTACACGAAGTGCATCCAGTTTTTGCCGTAACCCTCTCAACTTTCTTGCACATGCTATGTGGATGAAATGATGATATCATGCCAACTTTCAACCTTTTCAGAGTTCATTTGAAATGCTTTTCAATTTTAGGGTCTTATAGCTCAAAATAATTAGTAAATGCATGAAAAATAACAAATGAAGTCAGAAATGGTTGAAAAATGATGATGTGGCTTTGAATGGTGCATTTTGAACACACAAAAAGTCAGGAGTTCAAATAAGTTTCAAAAATGAAATCCCTTTGTTACAGACGAGTTTCCGGATGAAATCCTGATACTTTGAAAGAGATTGTCCGTTTTGTACACGAAGTGCATCCAGTTTTTGCCGTAACCCTCTCAACTTTCTTGCACATGCTATGTGGATGAAATGATGATATCATGCCAACTTTCAACCTTTTCAGAGTTCATTTGAAATGCTTTTCAATTTTAGGGTCTTATAGCTCAAAATAATTAGTAAATGCATGAAAATAACAAATCAAGTCAGAAATGATTGAAAAATGATGATGTGGCTTTGAATGGTGC